>NC_074687.1:23378565-23678565 GCF_029448725.1 Salvelinus fontinalis
GGTTCCATGTAAAACCATTTCCACAGATGACTCTAAATGGAAACCGTTTGTAATGCATGTCACTATTTGTAGCTGTGTAGTCTGTTTGTTTGTGTTGTTGATCTTGGCTAGATTAATGTTCTGGTCGGTAGCTAGCTAGCACTCACTCACTCACGTGGCTGCTTGCACAGTCATGAAAAGGGGCATGAAAAGAGGGAAGCCCTACAATATTATGTTTTTATAAGTAGTGAGAACGCTCGGGAGCAGGCAATGTTGAAAAGTAATCTTTAGACATGTTGCACTTTTCTTGAATGTAGATTTGTAATTTACTAAAACAAGCCGACAACAAGAAAATTGTGTTTGAAAATGGTCAAGTTTTTGCTGTGAGCCTAGGTAACCACAGGTTGTTTTCCCCACAGGCGGGCAGGGACACGACATTCTAATCCCGACTGGGACTACGAGACAGCCGATGAACGCTTTTGGAACCCTTTTTTATAAGAGTGTATAGTAAACTACTTTGGACCAGGGCCCTGTTCCAAAGTAATGCACTAATTAGGGAATATGGTTCCATTTGGGATACATCCTAAATTGTTGTTGTGAGTCGCTCTAAAACACAACAACCAACCAAGGTCTGCTTGAGTCAACAGCTGACGAAAATGAGGACAACTTGGATCTCAATATCAAGGCAAACTGAAGGTCCCAGAGACTTCAGCTCTCAGCAGATAAGTCCTGTTCCAGTAATTGATGCAGAGATCCTCTTGGGGTGACCAAAACTGCTGCCTGCCTGCCTGCCTGCAGCCACAGAGTTAGGTAGTGTCCCAAATGGCATCCTATTCCTTATATAAGGAGTTACCTATGGGCCCTGGTTAAAAGTATTGCACTATATAGGGAATCGGGTGACATTTGGGACAGGCCCACTGAGTTAGTTGGTGCAGCAGGGTGGATGGGTGGATAGTGCCAGACTGGCAACTCGGCCCACAGGGCAGGACAGGGAGGGAGCTGTCTGGGCAGCTTAGCCTAATGAGTGTCAGCTGAGAAGGGCTATGACTTAGGGTGGTGGTGGTGGGCCAGACGGGTCATACTACACACACACACACACCACTCCTACACCCAGGGAAGACAGTACCCATCTCTTCAGACCAGGCAGAGCACTACTAGAGCTGTGAGTAAACCAGAACCTTGGAACCAAGAGCCCAGCGGAACTATAGACCTGTGGCTACTGAATGATGGTGCTACTAGTCTAGTGATGTGATGGCCCTGATTCTCCCTGCAGTAGGGCCTCTCCATCCACTATTGTAGAGGTGAGCTTTAAGACTCAGTTTGTGAAATAAGGCCTGGAACACAGCCTAGAAGGCACACGCACGGGCCGTCACAAACATCAAGTTACGTCAGAATTTGGCCAGAGTATGTGGGGAGTACAAGCCTTTGGCTGTTGCTCACACACACCGGGTAGTGTGTGTGAGCACACACACACACACACACACACACACACACACACACACACACACACACACACACACACACACACACACACACACACACAGCATGAGTTTCGATTATGGCTGGCTGCAGTAGCACTGGGACAGACAGACAGACCTGCTGCTAAAACTGCTGCTGCACCACTCTGACATAACCTGCTGACATTACCTCATAACCTGCTGGCATTACCTCATAACCTGCTGGCATTACCTCATAACCTGCTGACATTACCTCATAACCTGCTGGCATTACCTCATAACCTGCTGACATTACCTCATAACCTGCTGACATTACATCATAACCTGCTGACATTACATCATAACCTGCTGACATTACCTCATAACATGCTGGCATTACCTCATAACCTGCTGGCATTACCTCATAACCTGCTGGCATTACCTCATAACCTGATGACATTACCTCAACTTAAAACCCACAACCCCAGCTACATCTCAAATGGCACCCTATTCACTATTTAGTGCACTACATATGACCAGGGCCAATAAGGAATAAATGGTAATTTGGGACGAACCACTGGTCAAAAGTAATACACTATATAAGAAATGGGCATTTGGCACACGCCAGAAACTTGCGTGCGCTAGATAGCTAGCATTTATTTTAATGTCCTCGATCTATCACTAGAGATTAGGCATTAAATAACCTGACACTGGGCTGGCTTTATCCCCTCAACTCAATACTGGCGTGTGTCTGTTTTCTATAAACAATGGACTACACAACGGTTTTCATTCATAAAAACCAACTCCCTCGTCTTTTCCAGGCAACTCAGTGCTGAAGTGGTACTGAACGTTTTATCTCAGGAACACAGCAGGCGAAAGGGTGATCAATATTGACATAGAAAGACCTCTTCAATGTTAATGAAACAGAAGTCCTTCTGTGGTCCATGGAATCTCTCTCAGGGGCCTACTTTGTGTGTGTGCGTGTGTGTGCGTGACTGGCTACTTGTTAATGCACAGCCCTTCTATTTTGATTACTTACACACTGACTGATTCATTGACTCAAGTATATATCAACCAAACATATTACGCAGTTAAAGACAACTATTCACTCTTTATTGTCTTGATAGGTCAACTTTTATATTTCTAATGGGTTGATTTATACAAGCTACTACCAAATATGTGCCTTTCCCATGGTAAATGTAAATGTGTATGCTTTCAATGATAGCATTTTTAGAGCTGGTGTTACAGCCAAACTGTTTCTTATGGAGAATGACTTGCATAGAAATGCTCGTCTACACAATTCCTTTCCATATCATTTGCATGGCATTTGAAAGAGCTGGAACTGGCATTCAACAGTGGACTTACATTGCAACCACATTGCACACAGCCTTTGCATATCATCCTTACTTGACTACGTAAACCAAATAACAGACATTACAATAATATATCCAAAGCAGGTGCCTGGTGACCTGGTTCACCAAGTACACCGTCCTTAGGGGAAGAACACACACACACACACACACACACACACACACAGGTAGGCACAGGTACGCACAGGTAGGCACAGGTACGCACAGGTAGGCCCGCATGCACACACACACTTGTCAAGACATTGTGGTCCTGATGAGGTAGGAAAACATGTTCACACAAACACAATTTATATGATCCAGAAGTATGCAACTTTCTGCTTCAGTCAGTTACATTTCTCCTCGTGTATCAAAGGAAGAACAAATACTTTGATGTATTGCCCTGGCCAGTAGAGAGACGTCCACACAGACCATGGGCAGACAGGCTCAGATCGCAGATAACAGATGTCTATCAGTCAGTAGAGAGGACACCAGCAGGAAGACTATAATATCTGGAGTCTTCAAGAGTTCTCATGCCAGTGATAGGAACTCACAAGAAGAAAGCCTGACTGACCATCAACCATCACTCCCCCGAGACGAGACAGAGACAGAAAGACAGAGATGGAGAGACAGATGACAGAGAGAGGGAGGGAGAAGGCCCTTGAGAGACTCTATTCTCATCCTGAATGCATCAGGTCTTTAATACCTGAACCTATGGACACGACCACAACCAGCAGGGAAGGAAAGAAATCAATATAGCTTTAATATCATGTATATCTGATTACACTGGAGAGCATCTACAGGGTTCCAAAGGGGTTATTATGTCCCCATAGGAGAACCCTTTTTGGTTCCAGGTAGAACCCTTTTTGGTTCCATGTAGAACCCTCAGTAGAAAGGGTTCTCCTTTGGGGACAGCCGAAGAACCCTTTAAGGTTCTAGATAGCATGTTTTTTTTCTAAGAGTGTATGTTCCACTCAATACCTGTTTAGTATTGGACTGAAGTCTCTCAAGGTTTTACCTTCACCCTGATGCCTTGTTGTCATATACAGTACAGAGTTTCCCCTGGGATTTTTTTCAGCAGCAGTCGCAGAGTAAAATAAAAAGTTATAACAGTGGCGGTGTGCGGCTGCAAAATGCATATAGGGGAAACACTGCAGTACAGGCCTCTAAAATGGACAATGGCCGCTTCAGCATTTAAAGAGCAGTGTTCTAGAGCAGTGCTCTATTGCTCTCTCAACAAAAGCTTTGGAGCTGAATACAAAGGACACTCTACTCCCAGTAACTGTGCTGCACAGAGGCAGTGGAAACACACTCATTACTAGCCTAGATGCCAGTCTGTTTTGGATCTCTTGCCAACTCCTCGTCTCTCATTGGCATGCCTAAATTCCATGAGGAGTTGGCAAGAGAGCATAAACAGACTGGTATCCAGGCTTACTCATTAGACGTCTGCTCATAACTACTATAATGTAAAGGCTAGGGAAAAAATACAATTCATCATCATAAGTCATGATATTCATCCTCTCTGTTGTCAAGGGGGATTCAATTCAATTCAATTCAAGGGGCTTTATTGGCATGGGAAACATGTGTTAACATTGCCAAAGCAAGTGGAGGTAGATAACATACAAAAGTGAAATAAACAATTCATCCGAACAATGTTTTCTACAAGTTATTGTGTGCAATCCTATTGTAACATAATGATAATAACATACATGAATTAAAAGGTGTCTTTGAGATTAGACTGATCCATAGTGAATACCGCCATCGAGAAAAACAACATGTATATCAAACACAATGCTCCTACATATACATTAGGGTAGGCTATTGTTGAATTGCCATGATAATTAACCAAGACAATCTTATGACTCAGAATCTTGTGTGTGTGTGAGAAATACAGGCAGACAGACAGAACGACAGAAATACAGACAGAGAGAGGAAGAGGGCAGTGGGGCACCAATTTCGTCTAAGCCTCAAGAACCATCCCTTCTATTGCTTCCACAGTCATTCCATTAGGCTGCACTGGGTTCGCACCGTCAAGAATTATAGATCCTCTATAGCAGGGATGGGCCTGTGTGCCCTCTTCTGAAGGCCCTCTGATCTTTTTTTTCTTCTTTTTATGTCACCTAATATTTTTTGGATTGCTAAATTAGTTTAGCAGCCATCTATCTAAACTTGCTATCATGGGTGAATTACCGGTGTGTGGGCCCCAATTGATTTTGTTAGTCAGTCCCACTCAGATATCATATTAAAAACAGCAAACATTCTCTCCACCCTATGGCAAAATGTGTAGAATTGCAGGAAATTAGCTGTAATAAACAGCTCATTTTCCTCTCCACCGATGGCAAAATCAGTAAAATTGCATGAAATTAGTTATAAAATTGCAAATATCTTCTCTCCGTCCCATGGCAAAATGTGTAGAATGGCAGCAAACTTGCTTTAAAACTGCAACATTTGTTCTACACCCCATGGCACAATTTGTAGAATTGCAAGAAATTCACTCTAAAACGTACAAAAATCTGTCTCTGCTTGGTGGTTCTAATGATGTGGGTATGCAGACCCGTGAGCAACTGCGGCCCCTCATGTTCAGATTTTTTGTGGCCCCCACCCCCATTAATTAAAGTTGCCCATCCCTGATCTACAGCCTACCTGCCAAGCTCCCCTAGTCGAAAACGATGCAACAACTGGAGCCTAATCATAGATAATGAAGATGATATCTGTCTAAATCACCACTGAACAATTGCAACAAGTAAAACAATAGCATAGCCTATCATTAGAAACATCTGCGGTAGGCATTTTTAAAAACGGAACAGGGAGAGAAGGTTTTGGTAGCTTACACAATCGGTCGTGAGTAAACCGGGACTACCGATGTTTCAGCACCATACGCGCTGGACCTAACTAAAGCAGCGCGTCAAATTCACCCGCGTAGTAGACTGGCTGAGGCAGACAACGACGGACCGTTCTCCCTGCGGCGCCGACTATGCGTTCAGTAATTAGCATAACTAGGTTATAACAGCATACGAATTATATCAATAATGCTTTTATTTCATGTGGGCTACCAAGATAAGATGATTGATTGGTTCAATAGACTACTGCCGCCAACAAACTACCAATTTACCATTCTAGGTGACCCATCATGGACAATCTTCAAATGTGACATTTTTAAATAAAGAAAAAATGCAGAGGTAGGTCGCATTTGAAATGTCCACAGAATATGTCCCAGCACTCTTCGGCAGTCAGACACAGTCGCAATGAACAATGCGTCCTTTCTCTGAATCAATTCAATTGAGTACCTCAAATTATTTATATTAATTCATGCACTGATGCACACAATGAGAAAACTTAATACATCCAACAAGGTGATATGAATGAATAAAATAGAAGATACAGGCAAAAACACATGACCATTTTCCACTTACATTATGGTTTTCATCTATATATATATAAATATGTCATCATACCTGTTCGTTGCAGTGGCTTTGCAGTAGAACTCGTTCTCAGAGCACAGTAACTGGCAACGGAATCCTGGGCCCACTTCACCCCTCCCGCTACTCCGTGACTACCGTAAGTATTTCAAGAGGGGCGCTAACGAATTCAGTACAGGTCTATTATATACACTGCACATGTCTGCCTAGTATAACTCACAGGCTATAGAGGATGTAGCAAAATGTGTTACAGTGAACCATGGAGTAAAATCCTAACATAACATTTCCATTTCTAATAAAAGCAAATGACTATGACACTTGGTTAGGATGATATTATTAATGGAGTGCTATTTTGACATTCAAAACAGCACTCAACACCAGCCTATCAGTTCTTTAGGTAGGCTACCATTTTGCACACAGCAAACAGCTTGCACACAATGCATTGTGGGCAGGCAGACTTATGTGAAGTACAGTGAGCAGGATGACTGCTGGCACCCTATGCCCTTTATAGTGCACTACTTGACCAAGACCCATACGCAAATGTTCCGTCAAAAAATGTGTTCCCCCTAATGGCTATCGGACTAGTATTTAGTATTTTATTAGGATCCCCATTCACGGTTGCTGAAGCAGCAGCTACTTTTCCTGGTGTCCACACAAAACATGACATAATACAGAGTATCAATAGACAATAACTGCTCAAGACTGTATAGGGAATAGAATGCCATTTGGGATGCACATATGGTGTTAGTTATGACTCACTAAAACGCATTGGAGCCGACAGGCTTTTCTCATCATGACAGATCAATACCCTAACCTTGTTTCAGGTCAACCCTCATAAACAGCAACACAGCCACACAGTGAAAGGGTAGTTAGGGTCACCTACTACTACATACAGTAGTTAGTAGCCTGGACTTTGTCCCAAATGGCACCCCATTTCCTATATAGTGCGTTACTTTTGGCAGACCCCTATACTGCAAATAGGGTGCCACTTGGGATGTAGGCCTAGTCCACCAGGCTGGTTAGGTCATGTTGATGTTTTTTCCTGGTCATACCCAGTAGGCCTATTGTGGAAACACTTTACACCTTATAATAAAATGCGAAACAGATACTACTTCACAGTGAGTAAATAGACCTTTTCCTTGGCTTTGCCTTTTGATGTTATGTGATGGGTGCATAGCCGAGGGATGTGATGGGTGCATAGCCGAGGGATGTGATGGGTGCATAGCCAAGGGAACTAGGGATGCTAAGGGTGCTGCAGCACCCCCTGAAAAATCAGAACAATAATGAAAACTATTTTAAAAAATATATTGGAGAAAAAAACATTCCACAAACGTACTTCACTGGGCCTTTACTAGTCATGGATTAGTGGACCAATACAGCCATCTTTGCCCCCCCCCCCCCCCCCGAAATGAAGTCACAGCACCCCCACCCAGCTTCCTGCAGCTATGGATGCATTCTGCTTGAAGGTTTAAAGCCCCCATGCAGTCTGTAATTTTATTTCATCACTGTACCTCTACTAAATCAGTGTGTTAATTTAATGTAAACAACATTTATTTCCCTGAGCCTCCTTTGGCGCTTAAAAAGCTCAGCCTGATTGTGTGGGCGTTATGAAACTTATGTGAAGATATTTACAGTGCCTTGCAAAAGTATTCATCCCCCTTGGCGTTTTTCCTATTTTGTTGCAGTACAACCTGTCATTTAAATAGATTTTTATTTGGATTTCATGTAATGGACGTACACAAAATAGTCCAAATTGGTGAAATGAGAGAATAAAAAAAATACTTGTTTAAAAGAATGATATGGAAAAGTGCTGCGTGCATATGTATTCACCCCCTTGCTATGAAGCCCCTAAATAAGATCTGGTGCAACCAATTATCTTCAGAAGTCACATAATTAGTTTAATCAAGTCCACCTGTGTGCTATCTAAGTGTCACATGATCTGTCACATGACCTCAGTATATATACACCTGTTCTGAAAAGCCCCAGGGTCTGCAACACCACTAAGCAAGGAATACCACCAAGCAAGTGGCACCATGAAGACCAAGGAGCTCTCCAAACAGGTCAGGGACAAAGTTGTGGAGAAGTACAGATCAGGGTTGGGTTATAAAAAATATCTGAGACTTTGAACATCCCACAGAGCACCATTAAATCCATTATAAAAAAATGGAAAGAATATGGCACCACAACAAACCTGCCAAGAAAGGGCTGCCCACCAAAACTCACAGACCAGGCAAGGAGGGCATTAAATTTAGAGGCAACAAAGAGACCCCTGAAGGAGCTGCAAAGCTCCACGGCGGAGATTGGAGTATCTGTCCATAGGAACACTTTAAGAAATACACTCCACAGAGCTGGGCACTACGGAAGAGTGGCAAGAAAAAAATAAGCAAACACATTTGGTTTTCGCCAAAAGGCATGTGGGAAACTCCCCAAACATATGGAAGAAGGTACTCTGGTAAAATGAGACTAAAATTGAACTTTTTGGCCATCAAGGAAAACACTATGTCTGGCGCAAACCCAACACCTCTCATCACCCCGAGAACACCATCCCCACAGTAAAGCATGGTGGTGGTAGCATCATGCTGTGGGGATGTTTTTCCATCGGTAGGGACCGAGAAACTGGTCAGAACTGAAGGAATGATGGACTGCGCTAAATACAGGGAAATTCTTGAGGGAAAACTGTTTGTCGTCCAGAGACTTGAGACTGGGACAGAGGTTCACCTTCCAGCAGGGCAATGACCCTAAGCATACTGCTAAAGCAAGACTTGAGTGGTTTAAGGGGAAACATTTAAAATGTATTGGAATGGCCTAATCAAAGCAATTGATCCAATTGAGAATCTGTGGTATGATTTAGAAATTGCTGTACACCAGTGGAATCCATCCAACTTGAAGCTGGAGCAGTTTTGCCTTGAACGGGCAAAAATCCCAGTGGCTAGATGTGCCAAGCTTATAGAGACATACCCCAAGAGACTTGCAGCTGTAATTGCTGCAAAAGGTGGCTCTACAAAGTATTGACTTTGGGGGGGTGAATAGTTATGCACGCTCAAGTTCTGTTTTTTTGTCTTATTTCTTGTTTGGTTCACAAAAAAATATCTTGCATCTTCAAAGTGGTAGGCATGTTGTGTAAATCAAATGATACAAACACCCCAAAAATCTATTTTAATTCCAGGTTGCAAGGTATCAAAATAGGAAAAATGCCAAGGGTGTAACGGCTTTCTTCCTCCTCTTCATCCGAAGAGGAGCAGGGATTTGACCAAAACGCAGCGTTTGAATATGACATAATGAATTTATTTAACAAGACGAAGACGAAACGAAATACACTTGGATAATTACAAAACAAATAAACGATGTAGACAGACCTGGACGACGAACTTTACATGAAACACGAAGAACGCATGAACAGGGAAAACTGACTACATAAAAGAACGAACATACAAACAAACCGAAAACAGTCCCGTGTGGCGCAACGACATACACAGACACAGGAGACAACCACCCACAACAAACAGTGTGAAAACACCTACCTTAATATGACTCTCAATTAGAGGAAACGCCAAACACCTGCCTCTAATTGAGAGCCATACCAGGCAACCCTTAAACAAACATAGAAACAGAAAACATAGACTGCCCACCCAAACTCACGTCCTGACCAACTAACACATACAAAACTAACAGAAACAGGTCAGGAACGTGACAAAGGGGGTGAATACTTTTGCAAGCCACTGTACATATACAGCCCTGATTGGCTGATAGGATGGTCAATAGCCCACCCCCTTAGCCATAATCAGATCACATTGGGACAAAAGTTCACCTGAACAGGCTGAAATTCCAGGCATTTTTTCAAACAGCTCTTAAACTAAACGGTCATTTTCATCATTTTCACAATTGCAGTGTTATTTCAAACTTACGTAAAAAATATATAATGCAAAAATCTTCTTTAAAAAACAAACAAACTTAATTGCTCCTTTAAGCACACTTCACAGATGGTATAAGGGCAATGGCTCCCCTAGTTTACAGGTCAGGGATAATGAAGGAGAGGAAAATGAATCTCATTAGATACAACCCCCTCCTCCACCCTTGTTCTCCAAGCTTGCCTCAGTTGGAGCTGATAACATTGAGAGCTACTTGCCTGCAATTAGCCTTCCAAATGGCATCCTATTCCCTACAGTGTACTACTTTTGACCTGAGCTATATGGGCCCTGGTTAAAAGTAGAGCTCTAGAGAATACTTTGACATTTGGGACACACCCCCTGCTGATGCTACTGAAGGTTAAAATGGTATATTCACAAACTTCTTTTAAGGCCTCTAACTTAACAGTTTGTGTCCCACTACATTCTTATAAAAGACAACAGCGCCACACTTTGTTGAGCACGGGTAAAACAGTCATTACACAGTAACTGTTTTGACTGCTCAATACAGTAACACAGAAAGACACCTTAACGAACCTCTGCCAGCACAGAAGTTCACCTGTAGAATCATCGGGACATGAACAGAAACTGGCATCCGATGTTCTGTGGTCGGTTGCGATAAGTCAACTTTCCCGCTGCTTTTAACCGTTTGTCGGCAGTCTGTTTTGTCCTTAATGTGACAACAATAGTCAGACAACAGTGGCCTAAATCATTTTTAAGTCGTCAACAGAGATGACACCGCTGTCAAACTCAGACAAGCAATACGCCAACTAAAAACCTTACCGTTTGTTTTTTTCATACAATTTTTATACAGACAAATCTGCTTACCAAGAAATAAACGGGTGAAAAAGAAATACAAAATACAAACGGCAGACTTTTTATGGAATATCTACATAGGCGTACAGAGGCCCATTATCAGCAACCATCACTCCTGTGTTCCATTGGCAAGTTGTGTTACTAATCCAAGTTTATCATTTTAAAAGGCTAATTGGTCATTAGAAAACCCTTTTGCAATAATGTTAGCACAGCTGAAAACTATTGTTCTGATTAAAGCAATAAAACTGGCCTTCTTTAGACTAGTTGAGTATCTGGTGCATCAGCATTTGTGGGTTCGATTACAGGCTCAAAATGGCCAGAAACAAAGAACTTTCTTCTGAAACTCGTCAGTCTAGTCTTGTTTTGAGAAATGAAGGCTATTCCATGTGAGAAATTGCCAAGAAACTGAAGATCTCATACAACGCTGTGTAATACTCCCTTAACATAACAGCGCAAACTGGCCCTAACCAGAATAGAAAGAGGAGTGGGAGACCCCAGTACACAACTGAGCAAGAGGAGTACATTTAATTACATTTAAGTGTCTAGTTTGAGAAACAGACGCCTCACAAGTCCTCAACTGGCAGATTCATTAAATAGTACCCGCAAAACATCAGTCTCAACGCCAACAGTGAAGATGCGACTCCCGGATGCTGGCCTACTAGCCAAGATAGACATTAGACTGACGAGTTTCAGAAGAAAGTTATTTGTTTCTGGCCATTTTGAGCCAGTAATCGAACCCACACATGCTGATGCTCCAGATACTCAACTAGTCTAAAGAAGGCCAGTTTTATTGCTTCTTCAATCAGAACAACAGTTTTCAGCTGTGCTAACATAATTACAAAAGGTTTTTCTAATGATCAATTAGCCTTTTAAAATGATAAACTTTGATTAGCTAACACAACGTGCCATTGGAACAAAGGAGTGATAGTTGCTCATAATGGGCCTCTGTACGCCTATGTAGATATATCATTAAAAATCAGCCATTTCCAGCTACAATAGTCATTTTCAACATTAACAATGTCTACACTGTATTTCTGATCAACTTGATGTTGTTTTAAATGGACAAAAAAATTGCTTTTCTTTCAAAAACAAGGACATCTCCAAGTGACCCCAAAGTCTTGAACGGTAGTGTATATAAAACTATAGGTTAAGATTGCATTATCAGACACGTCTTGAAACGTAAAATAAATAACAGGCAACAACTATTTACATACTATGGTACATTGTCAGCCAAGGTTACGATCGATTGTGCACTGGTACACAGATCTTCAATATGAATGCAGGTCAGGGTAACTTTAAAAATGTTAAATGTCTACATGTTGAATGTCCAACACAATCCCATCCAAAACCTTAAAATACAGCAGAGGAACTGAAAGGAATGAAACAAATCACAATGTTTTAAATAAATAAAGAACACTCCAAAACATTTGAACCCAAATAAAATACAAGTGTACATTAAAATGAGGTACACATAATGTGCGACATCTACTCCAGGGAGTTCAGGCCTCCTCTTGTATCTCTGTCCCTTTGGGTCCGTTTGGGTATCCTAAACTCCTGAAAGGATCTGGAGAGGAGAGCCAACACAGGTAGTTAAAACAACGTGGAACACTCTTGCCATATATAACCATTAATTTACCATTAACCAATGGATGAGTGGGTGCAGTTACATGTAGTTGGTCTCATAAACTTCTATTGTTTCATAACAAATCCATCCTTGCTATATGTTTTATTTATTTAACCTTTATATAACTAGGCAAGTCAGTTAAAAACAAATTCTTATTTACAATGATGGCCTACCCCGGCCAAACCCGGACGACGCTGGGCCAATTGGGACTCCCAATCACGGCCAGTTGTCATGTTTTTGTCATTTGATTATCATGTCTTGTCCCTGTGCTTCCCTTCCATTTGTCTCCCTCTGCTGGTCTTAGTAGGTTCTTTCCCTCTTTCTATCCCTCTCTCTTCCCCTCCCTCTCTTGCTCTCTCTCTATCGTTCCGTTCCTGCTCCCAGCTGTTCCTCATTCTCCTAACTACCTCATTTAATCTTTCACACCTGTCCCCTATTTTGCCCTCTGATTAGAGTTCCTATTTCTCCCTCTGTTTTCCGCTTCTGTCCTTGTCGGATCTTTGTTTGATGTTTGCTGTTCTGTGTCCTGGTTCCGCCCTGTCGTGTTTTTGCCTTCAACAGATGCTGCGTGTGAGCAGGTGTCATCTAAGATATATCCTGGAGTACCGTTTTGTTTAAGACTGGAATAAAGACTCTGTTTTTGTTAAGTCGCTTTTGGGTCCTCATTCACCAGCATAACAGAAAGATCCGACCACAATGGACCCAGCGACTACGGATTCTCGCAACACTGCCATCGAGATCCAGGGAGCAATGCTCGGCAGACACGAGCAGGAATTGTCTGCTGCTCGTCATGCCGTTGAGACCCTGGCCGCTCAGGTTTCCAACCTCTCAGGACAGTTTCAGAGTCTTCGTCTCGTGCCACCTGCTACTTCCTGGTCTTCCGAGTCTTCGGAACCTAGGGTTAATAACCCACCATGTTACTCTGGGCAACCCACTGAGTGCCGCTCCTTTCTCACCCAGTGTGATATTGTGTTTTCTCTCCAGCCCAACACATACTCACGAGAGAGAGCTCGGATCGCCTACGTCATATCACTCCTTACTGGTCGGGCTCGGGAGTGGGGCACAGCTATCTGGGAGGCAAGGGCTGAGTGTACTAAGGATTATCAGAGCTTTAAAGAGGAGATGATACGGGTTTTTGATCGTTCAGTTTTTGGGAAGGAGGCTTCCAGGGTCCTGGCTTCCCTATGTCAAGGTGATCGATCCATAACGGATTACTCTATAGAGTTTCGCACTCTTGCTGCATCCAGTGACTGGAACGAGCCGGCGTTGCTCGCTCGTTTTCTGGAGGGACTTCACGCTGAGGTTAAGGATGAGATTCTCTCCCGGGAGGTTCCTTCCAGCGTGGACTCTTTGATTGCACTCGCCATCCGCATAGAACGACGGGTAGATCTTCGTCACCGAGCTCGTGGAAGAGAGCTCGCGTTAACGGTGTTTCCCCTCTCCGCATTTCAACCATCTTCTCCCATCGGCTCAGAGACTGAGCCCATGCAGCTGGGAGGTATTCGCATCTCGACTAAGGAGAGGGAACGGAGAATCACCAACCGCCTTTGTCTCTATTGCGGTTCTGCTGGACATTTTGTCATGTCATGTCCAGTAAAAGCCAGAGCTCATCAGTAAGCGGAGGGCTACTGGTGAGCGCTACTACTCAGGTCTCTCCATCAAGATCCTGTACTACCTTGTCGGTCCATCTACGCTGGACCGGTTCGGCTGCTTCCTGCAGTGCCTTGATAGACTCTGGGGCTGAGGGTTGTTTTATGGACGAAGCATGGGCTCGGAAACATGACATTCCTCTCAGACAGTTAGGGAGGCCCACGCCCATGTTCGCCTTAGATGGTAGTTCTCTCCCCAGTATCAGATGTGAGACACTACCTTTAACCCTCACAGTATCTGGTAACCACAGTGAGACCATTTCCTTTTTGATTTTTCGTTCACCTTTTACACCTGTTGTTTTGGGTCATCCCTGGCTAGTATGTCATAATCCTTCTATTAATTGGTCTAGTAATTCTATCCTATCCTGGAACGTTTCTTGTCATGTGAAGTGTTTAATGTCTGCTATCCCTCCTGTTTCTTGTGTCCCCTCTACTCAGGAGGAACCTGGGGATTTGACAGGTGTGCCGGAGGAATATCATGATCTACGCACGGTCTTCAGTCGGTCCAGAGCCAACTCTCTTCCTCCTCACCGGTCGTATGATTGTTGTATTGATCTCCTTCCGGGGACCACTCCCCCTCGGGGTAGACTATACTCTCTGTCGGCTCCCGAACGTAAGGCTCTCGAGGATTATCTGTCTGTTTCTCTCGACGCCGGTACCGTGGTGCCTTCTTCCTCTCCCGCCGGTGCGGGGTTTTTCTTTGTTAAGAAGAAGGACGGTACTCTGCGCCCCTGCGTGGATTATCGAGGGCTGAATGACATAACGGTTAAGAATCGTTATCCGCTTCCCCTTATGTCGTCAGCCTTTGAGATGCTGCAGGGAGCCAGGTTCTTTACTAAGTTGGACCTTCGTAACGCTTACCATCTCGTACGCATCAGAGAGGGGGACGAGTGGAAAACGGCGTTTAACACTCCGTTAGGGCATTTTGAATACCGGGTTCTGCCGTTCGGTCTCTCTAATGCTCCAGCTGTCTTTCAGGCATTAGTTAATGATGTACTGAGAGACATGCTGAACATCTTTGTTTTCGTTTACCTTGACGATATCCTGATTTTTTCATCGTCACTCGAGATTCATGTTCAGCACGTTCGACGTGTACTCCAGCGCCTTTTAGAGAATTGTCTCTACGTGAAGGCTGAGAAGTGCGCCTTTCATGTCTCCTCTGTCACTTTTCTTGGTTCTGTTATTTCCGCTGAAGGCATTCAGATGGATCCCGCTAAGGTCCAGGCTGTCAGCGATTGGCCCGTTCCTAAGTCACGTGTCGAGTTGCAGCGTTTTCTCGGTTTCGCTAATTTCTATCGGCGTTTCATTCGTAATTTCGGTCAAGTGGCTGCCCCTCTCACAGCTCTGACTTCTGTCAAGACTTGCTTTAAGTGGTCCGGTTCCGCCCAGGGAGCTTTTGATCTCCTCAAGAAGCGTTTTACATCCGCTCCTATCCTTGTTACTCCTGACGTCACTAAACAATTTATTGTCGAGGTTGACGCTTCAGAGGTGGGCGTGGGAGCCATTCTGTCCCAGCGCTTCCAGTCTGACGATAAGGTTCATCCTTGCGCTTACTTTTCTCATCGCCTGTCGCCATCGGAACGCAACTATGATGTGGGTAACCGCGAACTGCTCGCTATCCGCTTAGCCATAGGCGAATGGCGACAGTGGTTGGAGGGGGCGACCGTTCCTTTTGTCGTTTGGACTGACCATAAGAACCTTGAGTACATCCGTTCTGCCAAACGACTTAATGCACGTCAAGCTCGTTGGGCGTTGTTTTTCGCTCGTTTTGAGTTCGTGATTTCCTATCGCCCGGGAAATAAGAACACCAAGCCTGATGCCTTATCCCGTCTCTTTAGTTCTTCTGTGGTTTCTACCGACCCCGAGGGGATTCTCCCTGAAGGGCGTGTTGTCGGGTTGACTGTCTGGGGAATTGAGAGACAGGTAAAGCAAGCGCTCACTCACACTGCGTCGCCGCGCGCTTGTCCTAGTAACCTTCTGTTTGTTCCTGTCTCTACTCGTCTGGCTGTTCTTCAGTGGGCTCATTCTGCCAAGTTAGCTGGCCACCCCGGTGTTCGGGGTACGCTTGCTTCTATTCGCCAGCGGTTTTGGTGGCCTACTCAGGAGCGGGACACGCGCCGTTTCGTGGCTGCTTGTTCGGACTGCGCGCAGACTAAGTCAGGTAACTCTCCTCCTGCCGGTCGTCTCAGACCGCTTCCCATTCCTTCTCGACCATGGTCTCACATCGCCTTAGACTTTATTACCGGTCTGCCTTCGTCTGCGGGGAAGACTGTGATTCTTACGGTTATCGATAGGTTCTCTAAGGCGGCACATTTCATTCCCCTCGCTAAGCTTCCTTCCGCTAAGGAGACGGCACAAATCATCATTGAGAATGTGTTCAGAATTCATGGCCTCCCGTTAGACGCCGTTTCAGACAGAGGTCCGCAATTCACGTCACAGTTTTGGAGGGAGTTCTGTCGTTTGATCGGTGCTTCCGTCAGTCTCTCTTCCGGGTTTCATCCCCAGTCTAACGGTCAAGCAGAAAGGGCCAATCAGTCGATTGGTCGCATTTTACGCAGCCTTTCGTTTCGAAACCCTGCGTCTTGGGCAGAACAGCTCCCCTGGGCTGAGTACGCTCACAACTCGCTTCCTTCGTCTGCTACCGGGCTATCTCCGTTTCAGAGTAGTCTTGGTTACCAGCCTCCTCTGTTCTCGTCCCAGCTCGCCGAGTCCAGCGTTCCCTCCGCTCAGGCTTTTGTCCAACGTTGTGAGCGCACTTGGAGGAGGGTCAGGTCTGCACTTTGCCGTTACAGGGCGCAGACTGTGAGAGCCGCCAATAAACGTAGGATTAAGAGTCCTAGGTATTGTCGCGGTCAGAGAGTGTGGCTTTCCACTCGTAACCTTCCCCTTACGACAGCTTCTCGCAAGTTGACTCCGCGGTTCATTGGTCCGTTCCGTGTCTCTCAGGTCGTCAATCCTGTCGCTGTGCGACTGCTTCTTCCGCGACATCTTCGTCGCGTCCACCCTGTCTTCCATGTCTCTTGTGTCAAGCCTTTTCTTCGCGCTCCCGTTCGTCTTCCCTCCCCCCCTCCCGTCCTTGTCGAGGGCGCACCTATTTACAAGGTACGGAAGATCATGGACATGCGTTCTCGAGGACGTGGTCACCAGTACTTAGTGGATTGGGAGGGTTACGGTCCTGAGGAGAGGAGTTGGGTTCCATCTCGGGACGTTCTGGACCGTTCGTTGATTGATGATTTCCTCCGTTGCCGCCAGGGTTCCTCCTCGAGTGCGCCAGGAGGCGCTCGGTGAGTGGGGGGGTACTGTCATGTTTTTGTCATTTGATTATCATGTCTTGTCCCTGTGCTTCCCTTCCATTTGTCTCCCTCTGCTGGTCTTAGTAGGTTCTTTCCCTCTTTCTATCCCTCTCTCTTCCCCTCCCTCTCTTGCTCTCTCTCTATCGTTCCGTTCCTGCTCCCAGCTGTTCCTCATTCTCCTAACTACCTCATTTAATCTTTCACACCTGTCCCCTATTTTGCCCTCTGATTAGAGTTCCTATTTCTCCCTCTGTTTTCCGCTTCTGTCCTTGTCGGATCTTTGTTTGATGTTTGCTGTTCTGTGTCCTGGTTCCGCCCTGTCGTGTTTTTGCCTTCAACAGATGCTGCGTGTGAGCAGGTGTCATCTAAGATATATCCTGGAGTACCGTTTTGTTTAAGACTGGAATAAAGACTCTGTTTTTGTTAAGTCGCTTTTGGGTCCTCATTCACCAGCATAACACCAGTTGTAAAACAGCCTGGAATCGAACCAGGGTCTGTAGTGACGCCTCTTGCACTGATATGCAGTGCCTTAGACCGCTGTGCCAATCGGGAGCAATACAGTACAACTGTTTTTATTTTATTTTTATTGTTATTATTATTAAACCTATACACTTGTATAAAGCACTGTACATGAAATATTTTAAATCTACATATATTAACAATAAAAAGTGAAACTTTTTGTCAGTGGCTGTGATGTACCTTTGCCATGGTAAAGCCAAGTCGTTTCAGGTGACTGCAGTAAGTGTGTTGTTCTCATCGTCTCCAGCAGGTGGTGGTGATGTACTGGACAAGGCTGAGAATGGGGGTGACTGGACAGAGCTGCTGCTGTCATCTGTGCTGCTGGTGGAATCTGCCTTCTCCCTTTCCTCCCAGCGAGGCTCCTGCTGCTCCTCTTCATGACACCTTAGAGCCTCATCCTCACACAGCGGGAACACACGGCTCTCCCATGGGAGTCGAGGCTGCAGACCAAGGGAGGTAGGAGGAGGGAGTTTTATTATTATTTATTTCACCTTTATTTAACCACGTAAGCTAGTTGAGAACAAGTTCTCATTTACAACTGCGACCTTGCCAAGATAGAGCAAAGCAGTGCGACACAAACACAGAGTTACACATGGATTAAACAAGCGTACAGTCGATAACACAATAGTAAAAAAAGTCTATATACAGTGTGTGCAAAACAACAATTTAGGAAATTAACACTGGGGTGATAGATGAGCAGATGGTGATGTGCAAGTAGAAATACTGGTGTGCAAAAGAGCAGAAAAGTAAATCAAAACAATATGGGGATGAGGTAGGTAGATTGGGTGGGCTATTCACAGATGGCTTATGTACAGCTGCAGTGATCGGTTAGCTGTTCAGACAGCTGATGTTTAAAGTTAGTGAGGGAAATATAAGTATCCAGCTTCAGCAATTTTTGCAATTCGTTACAGTCATTGGCAGCAGAGAACTGGAAGGAAAGGCGGCCAAAGGAGGTGTTGGTTTTGGGGATGACCAGTGAGACATACCTGCTGGAGCGCGTGCTACGGGTGGGTGTTGTTATCGTGACCAGTGAGCTGAGATAAGGCGGAGCTTTACCTAGCATGGACTTATAGATGACTTGGAGCCAGTGGGTCTGGCGACGAATATGTAGCGTAGGCCAGCCAACGAGAGCATACAGGCTTTGGTGACAAAACGGATGGCAGTGTGATAAGACCACATCCAGTTTGCTGAGTAAGTAGAGCATTGGAAGCTATTTTGTAAATGGCATTGGTGATGTCGAGGATCGGAAGTATAGTCAGTTTTACGAGGGTATGTTTGGCGGCGTGAGTGAAGGAGGCTTTGTTGCGAAATAGGAAGCCGATTCTAGATTTAATTTTGGATTGGAGATGTTTAATATGAGTCTGGAAGGAGAGTTTACAGTCTAGCCAGACACCTAGGTATTTGTAGTTGTCCACATCCTCTAAGTCAGAACCGTCCAGAGTAGTGATGCTAGTCGGGCGGGCGGGTTCGGGCAGCGAACGGTTGAAAAGCATGCATTTGGTTTTACTAGCGTTTAAGAGCAGTTGGAGGCCACGGAAGGAGTGTTGTATGGCATTGAAGCTCGTTTGGAGGATAGTTAACACAGTGTCCAAAGAAGGGTAATGAAGGTCACATTAGATGAGGGTATTACATGTATCACTTTCAGCAAAAACGACATTGAGATGGTATAATACTGTATTTTCTTCTACGATAAAGGATTTGATTTAAAACCATAATTCACAATAATGCAAGCTGAAGGACGTATGACAAGTACAGTACCAGCCTTTAACAGGCTTCCAGTGAAGTGAGGGTGGTCCCTGTGACTTTCACACCCACACCCTGCGCCCCAGGGAGCATGCAGCCTGTACACCGAATGTGCGACTGAAAGTGGGTACTCTCCGTACCTCCTGACAAGCACCAAGATGACAGACACCACTCCCAGTCTATCATAACCAGACTCTTGACTTCATCAAGCTGTAAAGCACCACTGAGGTAAATTAAATACCCCTGTTCTGCCACCATAGAACCGGTTAAACATTACAGTCTGTCTTTCTCTGTAGGAGTCATGTAGGAACAATATTCACATAATTTATCTGCCAATACTAAGATCTGAAAGTAATTTGGTTAAATTCAGTATCTTCTGTGTGGGTTTTGAATGGTAAGAGATGTAAATGTGCCTGTTAGGGATGTTAACGGTTTACCTTTGATCAGTTAGCCGCCGAAAATGAATTTAACCGATCATGCATCGGTTTATAAAAGGTCAATTAACATAATTTAGTGGAATTAAATTGGCGGGTGTCTATTTTTGTTAGACCGTCATGCATCTCGTTTATCACACACGTACTGCATACTGAGCTTAGTTTGAGTGGAATATCACCTGTCAGGCAGCGAGGTTGGTTGATGCTTTAAGTGAAACCTGTAGGCTAATATAAGCCCAGCCATTGCACAAAAATTCTTATTACAATTCCAGTGAAAACAGAGTTGGCTAGTCTATTGAACAGAGGAGGATCCCAGCTTTCTATTGATACCATTTTAAAATCAGCATTCCTCTCCTGTTCTACTGGTTTCCATATAAACTTGATTTAGCTGTCCACAAGCTTAAACCACAATCCTAGTCATATGGTAACACTTTACTTGACACCTAGCATCATAACACATTATGACACATTCATAACCATGTCAAGGCATAACATCTGAACTTGTCATAACTTGTCATATGGTCATAACACTGTCATGACATATTTAGACCTGTTATGACATATACTGAACAAAAATATAAACTTAACATGTAAAGTGTTGGTCCCATGTTTCATGAGCTGAAATAAATTATCCCAGAAATGTTCCATGCACACAAAAAGCCTTTCTCTCAAATTGTGTGCACAAATCTGTTTACAACCCTGTTAGTGAATATTTCTCCTTTGCCAAGGTAATCTATCCACCTGACAGGTGTGGCATATCAAGAAGCTGATTAAACAGCATGATCATTACACAGGTGCACCTTGTGCGAGGGAAAATAAAAGGCCACTCTAAAATGTGTAGTTGTGTCACAACACGATGCCACAACACGATGCCACAGATATCTCAAGTTTTGAGGGAGCATGCAAATGGAATGTTGACTGCAGGAATGTCCATCAGAGCAGTTGCCAGAGAATTGACGTTGTTTTAGAGAATTTGGCAGTACGTCCAACTGGCCTCTCAACCGCAGAACACTTGTAACCGTGCCAGCCCAGGTCCTCCACATCCGGCTTCTTCACCTGAGAGATCATTTGAGAACAGCCACCCGGACAGTTGATGAAACTGTGGGTTTGCACAACCAAAGAATTTCTGCACCAGCAATCAGAAACAGTCTCAGGGAAGCGCATCTGCATGCTCGTCGTCCTCACCAGAGTCTTGACCTGACTGCAGTTTAGCATCGTAACCTACTTCAGTGGGCAAATGCTCACCTTTGAAGTGTGCTCTTCACGGATGATTCCCGGTTTCAACTGTACCAGGCAGATGGCAGGCAGCGTGTTTGGCGTCGTGTGGGCGAGCAGTTTGTTGATGTCAACATTGAACAGAGTGCCCCATGGTGGCGGTGGGGTTATGGTATGAACAGGCATAAGCTACAGACAACAAACACAATTGCATTTTATCAATGGCAATTTGAATGCACAGAGGTACCGTGATGAGATCCTGAGGCCCATTGTTGTGCCATTCATCCACTGCCATCACCTCATGTTTCAGAATAATAATGCAAGGCTCGTTACACAATTCTTGGAATCGAAAAATGTCCCAGTTCTTCCATGGTCTGAATACTCACCAGACATTGAGCATGTTTGGGATCTGTACATATGTCCTGGACAGAGGCTAACAACTGTTTAGTCTAAATTGCACTGCAATAGGAGTTGGCACGGTTACAAGTGTTCTGCGGTTGAGAGGCCAGTTGGACGTACTGCCAAATTCTCTAAAACGACGTCAATTCTCTGGCAACTGCTCTGATGGACATTCCTGGAAATACGATGACATTGCTAAAGTAGTTTCATTTTTAGTAGGAAATAACTTTGCGAGCATTATCATGACGTCAAATGGACTTTAGACAGATGGCAATGTTGTCATTAGCTAGCGAAGTAAGTCAAAAAACATTAGCTAGCTAAGATCTGGCGACCTCCCCTCAATCTTAGCTAACATTATACTGCATCTGAAGTCAATCTGGCGACATCAAAATGACCGAAGGTTTAGATAGTAATTATTTGCCTCCTTTTGAATTGAATTGCATTTCCAAGCCACTGTGTTAGAGCCCATTTGGACGTATTTGTATAAAAGACAGAACATACAGAGCTCATTGTACGTTTGTGTAAATATATTAAATATGAATGTATATGATGAAATATTAGGTACATACCTTTATGATTTATATTTACATGATTGAGATATATTCCTTGTTATTAGTTGAACTTAGTTTTTGGCCTCCCCTCTTGCCCATTCATTGTACTGTGGTAAGTGTGTTAGCTAGCTAGACCTGGGAGCGGTATAGTCTTTTGACCATACAGACATACAGTCCAAACAGGTCATATTATGTATTTTTCACGTCAAGTAATCTATGCTTTAAATTGATTGGAGAATCATTTGTTAGAATGAAGAAGAATAAACCTTTTTGTTGCACCATATCCCTGGATCTCATTGAATGTTTTGGCCGTTTGGAAACCTTGAATGTGGATTGTACGTGTACGAAACACCCCGCTTTCAGGCTAGGGCAGCGGCTATGGTAAAGAGGAAAGGAAGTCACTACACACTGTAATGCACTTTTGAAGAAATCTTCATCAGCGCTCATTGGCGATGCATTGAGAAGGAAGCTCAGTTGGGCATCAGTACAAAACAAACGTTCAAAACAATATTGTGACGAAACATGCAACCCATGAATACGCATGCATAGTATTTTCACTAGGGTACGTCATTTTACTGTTTGGAACTAATTTAACCGATTGTTAATGGGGGTCAGTTAGTCGGCAGCAAAATTGACCGTGCTGCTAGTGCCTGTGCTGTCCTGTTAAGACTTTAGTCCAATCAGAACCCACGCCAATCAGCCATGTCTAATCACCCACAGTGCATCTGTATAGGCTCAAGAACTCCTCAACCAGTCCACTACCCACAGACCCTCCTATTGCAGATAAAAAAAACTATCAGATATCTGCTGTGTATATCTCAGGAATGTTTCATGGTCACCACTAATGGCCTAACCTCTTACATGAAATATCAATATTCATACCTCAGCTAATCAGAAACTGTTTTCAGTCTTAGTGAGTCATACTTCGAAGTAAAAGCTCTAATTCAGCTTGATAATTAACATACTTGTGTATAACAAAAAATAGCATAGTTTCTGCTAGCAACTCCGCGTTAAAGTTAATAGGTTATTGATTGGAATGTTCCTACCAGCAGGACAAGGTTTTGTTAGCCAGTAATAGCCGGACTTTGGCCCAAAAATAGTGAAGCCAATAAATAAAATTGGCACTGGCAAAAGAAATATGATTTTTAACATAAGGCACAATCCTAGTCATATTAGCAACCGATAGTTGTTGCATCTTTACATTTCTCCTCTTTCTAAATGTTTAATCTGTCACTTTGACAACGTTTTTCCCCACTAATTGTAGGCTTATTATGAAACTAACATTTGCGCGTAGACTACAGCCTTGTGCGCATTGTTGCGTTTATGTGAAGAAATAGGCCTATTAGTTTAGCAACATTTTAAGCTAAACGTTCTGATCTGTTGCATCAGATTCATTGCTTTTTAACTTGTTTCATGTAGCCTAGGCCTACTGGTTGTATGAATTTGAGATCTATCATCCCACAACAGTCCCAGAGTCTGTTTGGAATAGGCTATTTCTTTCTCCACAAGCTGACCAATAGAACAGGTCAACCTTTCTACTATGGGGAATAGTCGATTGACATAGGCTAGTGATTTTGTTGTTCGTACATTTTTGGCTGAGGAAAAGTAAATGTGGATAGTTATTCTAACATCTTCAAAGTGCACATCAGAATTAGAGAAGGACGCACGTCATTTTATCCTCGACTTGCATGTTCTGTTAAGATGAATTACCATAACCTAAATGTGATTTCTGTCATTCTGAGGGCTGTGGGCTGTGGGTGGATGCCCTAATCAGGTTATGCACCCAATCGGTCCAGTAAATTTCTCAAATGACTGGTAAATTAATATGTTGCTGGTGAAATTTCCCGCGCCACATTTTCAAAATGAAAACCCTGCAGCAGGGTTAATAAATGCTAGTACCAAGACATCATACTCAGAGTGGAACCAGGATCCAGGCTTTAGGCTGGTAAGTGATAGACAGTGAATGTCCTTTCTTACCACCCACTCCTCTAAGGCTCTGTCTGCGTCCGTGTCCAGACTGCAGCTCCGGTCCACGTGAGTGCTCATGTCACCTCTGATGTCATCCCTGACAGCAGAGTCCCATACAGAAACACCTGGTCCATCGTTCCTACTGCCAGATCTACAGAGACAGGTTTAAATACAAACTACTGCACCGGAACAAGAGTATGCCGCACCTCATTCTCTAAGGAAAAAACAGACACTGTATTGTATTGAGATCCATTGAGATGAGAAGCTTTACTGCAGGTTCAATTAGGAGCAGCAAGTTGAAGTGTGGTGTGCCCAGTGCCCACCTGGTGGTGCGTCTGTAGCATCTGCTCTTATCGCAGGAGGTCCAGTGGAGTTTCTCTCTCTTTTCACACCCCAGATGCCTCTGGGAAAAGATCTCGTCACACAGCAGCTCCTCCTGTCTCTCTCTCTCTTCCAGGGGTGGGTTATCAACCACTCTCCAGTTGTAGGGAAGGAGGGAGGAGCAGAGCAACATGTAAGGTGAAGAAATAACACACAGATCAAAGGACATCGAAGAACAGACAATTTTCAGGGATGCAAACTGGTGAGGGCCCAAAATAGTAAGGCTTGATCATTCAAACTCAAAATAGTGTTAAGCAAAAACAGGTGGCTGTTTTGTTAAGAAGTAACTCAAGCCAAAGAACAAGGACCAGAAGTCATACCTGGGTGTTATAATGTCTTTGTAGTGAAGTTTCTCTAACTTGGTAGTGGCAGCCAGGGACATGGGGACATTGTCAATGTTGTAAACACTCTCTCTCTAACGTCTGCGGATTGAATCCTGAGAACAAAATAGCATAGACAAAACTGTCACATAGCTCACTAATACATCAACAAGCACACTGTTCGTTATAAACGTCTCAACTAGATGTCAGAATGCAATGTATTACAAGTCAATTCACAAGCTGATTACTTTTCAAGCTATAAATCCAGGTAGGAAGGCAGTATTGGAGCTATTTTTATTTTTATTTTTTTTATTTCACCTTTATTTAACCAGGTAGGCTAGTTGAGAACAAGTTCTCATTTGCAACTGCGACCTGGCCAAGATAAAGCATAGCAGTGTGAACAGACAACAACACAGAGTTACACATGGAGTAAACAATAAACAAGTCAATAACATGGTAGAAAAAAAAGAGAATCTATATACAATGTGTGCAAAAGGCATGAGGTAGGCAATAAATCGAATAATTACAATTTAGCAGATTAACACTGGAGTGATAAATCATCAGATGATCATGTGCAAGAAGAGATACTGGTAGAGATACTATAATGCACACAAGTAGCCAGGCAGCATTGGAGCTATAATGTGTGTGTGTGTATGGTACCCGTTTGTGTGTGTGTGAAGTCTGGGGTGTAACGGCATCCTCCAGGCTCTCATCTGGACTGTCCTCAGTGTCTGACAGCTGAGACAAGAGGTCCTCCTCATCTATAGACCAACAACACATTACTGTCAACACCATGGGTCGCTCTGTAACAGGCTACATAGCATATGTGTAATGAATACGTAACTACACTAGCAGGCTACATGTATGTATATATATATTTTTTACCTTTATTTAACTAGGGGGGTCAGTTAAGAAGTCTTATTTAGAATGACGGCCTACCCCGGCCAAACCCGAACAACGCTGGACCAATTGTGCGCTGCACTATGGGACTCCCAATCACGTCCGGATGTGATACAGCCTGGATTCAAACCAGGGACTGTAGTGAAGCCTCTTGCACTGAGATGCAGTGCCTTAGACCGCTACGCCACTAGGGAGCCTAACATGTAATAACCAGTTGGATATGATCAGGACAACAGAGAAAATCAGGGATATCGACTTAGCTAGGGGATAGGTTTGTTTTTATTAGAAATCAATGGAGGATAAATGTCAGAAAAGCAGAAATTCCTGATTAATCAAGGAAAAATCCCATCCCTGGGATCACCCCTTAAATTAAGTGGATTTGGCTATTTCAGCCACACCCGTTGCTGACAGGTGTATAAAAATGGGGACCCAGCCATGCAATCTCCATAGACAAACATTGGCAGTAAATTGGTCTTACTGAAGAGCTCAGTGACTTTCAACGTGGCACCGTCATAGGATTAAACCTTTCCAACAAGTCAGTTTGTCAAACGTCTGCCCTGCTAGAGCTGCCCCGGTCAACTGAAAGTGCTGTTATTGTGAAGTAAAAATGTATTGGAGCAACAACGGCTCAGCCACGAAGTGGTAGGCCACACAAGATCATAGAACGGAACCACCGAGTGTTAACTCGTAAAAATCATCTGTCCTCAATACAGAGTTCCAAACTGCCCTCTGAAGCAACATCAGCACAATAACTTTTCGTTGGGAGCTTCATGAAATGTGTTTCCATGGCTGAGTAGCCGCACACAAGCCTAAGATCACCATGTGCAATGCCAAGCATCGGCTGGAGTGGTGTAAACTCGCTGCCATTGGACTCTGGATATGCGTTCTCTGGAGTGATGAATCACGCTTCACAATCTGGCAGTCAGACAGACAAATCTGGGTTTGGTGGATGCCAGGAGAACGCTACCTGTCCCAATGCATTGGTGGAGGAGGGACAATGGTCTGGGGCTGTTTTCCATGGTTCGGGCTAGTCCTCTCAGTTCCAGTAAAGGGCAATCTTAACGCTACAGCATACAATGACAATCTAGACAATTCTGTGCTTCCAACTTTGTGGCAACAGTTTAGGGAAGGCCCTTTCCTGTTTCAGCATGACAATGCCCCTGTGAACAAAGCGAGGTCTATACAGAAATGGTGTGTTCTGTGGCAGAATTTGACTGGCCTGCACAGAGCCCTGACCTCAACCCCATCGAACACCTTTGGGATGAGTTGGAACGCCGACTGCAAGCTAGGAATAATCGGCCAACATTGGGGCCAGCCTCACTAGTGTACCGGTACTTGTGGCTGAATGGAAGCAAGTCCCTGCAGCAATGTTACAACATCTAGTGGAAAGCCTTCCCAGAAGAGTGTAGGTTGTTGTAAAAGGGGGACTAATTCAATATTACTGCCCATGAATTTGGAATGAGATGTTCAACGAGCAGGTGTCCACATACTTTTGTCATGTAGTGTACCTTCTATGGTCTTGTGGGTGTGTCTCCTCTTCCTCCCTCCACAATAAGCCTTCCTGTGTGGGGTCTGAGCAGATCCCGCCCATCTGACAGGTGACACACCCCTGGCCACTCCCCTCCGGTTCCTCCCATGCTGCTTGTGGCTACAATCTGGAATGACACAGCAGCCATGTTAACGCAACAGACTGGAATTCCCCTTGTCTGAAACCACCCTCCAAACCCCCATAGGATTACAAGGCTTGGTTAGAGAGTAGCCTATAATAACATATCAGTCTAATGTTTAACTATTAATCCCATTAGGTTAGACATATTCTCTCTCAACGCTTTCCCGCTTCAGTTCTACAAACAATCAAGGTCTTTGTCTTGGGGCTGTTTCATTGTTAGGATAACAGATATGTTGTTCGGGGTTGGGCGGCTGATAATTACATAGATGATATGGTCGTCTGCAGTGTGAGCTGTAAGGTTGCAGGACTGAACAGGACAAGTGGTACTGAATCCTAAATAATGCCTCAAACTGCCACCGTCGTGCTGCCTGCCTGTCAGGGCCAGTTAAGCAGGACAATAACTGCAGCTCTCATCTCTCAACATCTTCCCCTCTCCCGTCTCCCGCTCCCACCACATCTCCCCCACATCCCTCTCCCACCACATCTCCCCCTCAAGCGAACGAGAAAGGGTGATCTTCCACATAATAGCAAATGTCAGTAGAATATTCCTTGTGGTGTTTGTTTTTAGATCAATCATTGTCCATGTGGGGTGATTCAGGCTGACAGGAAATCGAGTGGAGCAGAGTGAGTTAGGTCTCTAAGACTAACCCAGCATTCTCATTAGCCATGTGCCAGTGCCCCAGCCCCTCAAGCCAGCCCTTCTCTCCAGCCACAGCGCACTGCCTCAGAACCGCTCCCTTCAGCCCAGTGAGGATCATTAGGAATCTTTAGGATCGTTAACCCCCCTGCAGTCAATAGCCAACAGAGCAAGCAGCGAGGAGCAACAGGAGAGTAATGATTAGACTGGCTGACTCAGAGCTTACAGCTATGAAACAGCCAATGCAGCCAATGCATCTACACTGGTAGCTCAGTAGGAGTCTTTACACAAGATAGCAGCATAGCTGAGATCACTGTCAGTCTATTACTTTAAATGAGGAAGAACAAAGAAAATTCCCTGCCAGGTTTCAGGGGACACGGTTAGTTTTAAGACAGGTCATACTGTTTTCTGAAACTTAGTAATAGTCTATTAGATGCTACTCACTGAACCCTGATGGAGAAGTGTGTCCCCTGTCCATATAGCTGTGGTGGTAGTAGACATGACTGGACTCTGTCTTGACCGGTAGTAGAGGTCGCTGGACCCAGTCCTCTCTGAGCAGGGCAGCGTTCTGGAGGTGGTGGGACAGAAGGCTATCTGTGGAGAGGAGATCCAGACCAAACCTGCTGACTGACTGTATTAGGTTTGAAGAGAAGACTAGAAGAAGAATATTCTAGAATATTACAAATTGAACAATGAGCATGACTCTGAATCTTTCCATCTACCTCACTACATACTAGAGCAGATACTGCCCACAATGAATTTTGTAAAAATAATAATCGAAATCCCGATGTGGCCCTTGAGCCAAACAATTTGCCCACGCCTGTACAATTGAGCAATACGGCACGTGGGGGTGTGGTATACGGCCAATATACCATGGCTAAGGGCTGTTTTATTGCGCAATGCAGAGTGCCTGGATACAGCCCTTAGTCGTGGTGTATTGGCCATTAACCACAAACCCCAGAGGTACCTTATTGCTATTATAAACTGGTTACCAACGTAATTAGGGCGGTAAAAATAAATGTTTTGTCATATCCGTAGTATACGGTCTGATATACTACGGCTGTCAGCCAATCAGCATTCAGGGCTCGAACCACCCAATTTATAAGAGCCAATACACCAACTCCTAGCCAGTTCCCAGTAATAACCTCATCACAGTACAGCTGTGTGGAGTACAGCTGACTGCTGCATTGTTGATTTGACACCCCTGTCCGGTCTTAATAACTCTACAGTCTACATTCCACACACAACAAAGAGAGAGCTGTTTTGAGAGTCACACGGAACCCAAACCGGCTGCGCGCGTGCGCTATCGTGCATAAATGTATTTTTCCCCCCCACACCAAACGCGATCATGACACGCAGGTTAAAATATCAAAACAAACTCTGAACCAATGACATTAATTTGGGGACAGGTCGAAAAGCATTAAACATGTATGGCAATTTAGCTAGCTAGCTTGCGCTTGCTAGCTAACGTTAATTTGTCCTATTTAGCTAGCTTGCTGTTGCTAGCTAATTTGTCCTGGGATATAAACATTGAGTTGTTATTTTACCTGAAATGCACAAGGACCTCTACTCCGACAATTAATACACACATAAAACGGCCAACCGAATCGTTTCTAGTCATCTCTCCTCCTTCCAGGCTTTTTCATCTTTGAACTTATATGGTGATCACATCTAAACTTTCATTGTATTACCACGACAACGGGCAACAAAGTTCGTCTTTCAGTCACCCACGTGGGTATAACCAATGAGGAGATGGCACGTGGGTACCTGCTTCTATAAACCAATGAGGAGATGACTTTCAGTGCGATCTGCGGCAGAAATAGGAACGACTTCTATTTTTAGCCCTTGGCGTCGCAGACGCTCGTTGGCGCACGCGAGCAGTGTGGGTGCAATAATTGAATAACATGGATTTCTACATTTATTTTGAGACGCTCGCGCACGCGACGTGTCCGGTCTGGTCATCATGTGAGGGTACGTGGGATGTAACCTCCACAGCACAATACATAGAGTTACAGGAAAAAACAGACAAGGGAAGGTGATTTAAAGGGCTTGAGAAGGACAGGGTAACAGAATACACGTTTTGCAGAATACACTGTGCTGTATTCTATATTTCACATCTGTAAATGGACAATAATATGCGTATAGGTGTTCTACATGCAACGTCTTAAAGCTGCAATATGTAACTTTTTGGGATACCCCACCAAATTCACATAGAAAGTTGAGTTATAGATCTGTCATTCTTAATTGAACGCAAGTCTAAGAAGCAGTAGATCTGTTCTGTGTGCTCTATTTCTATGGTTCCCGTTCTTCAGTTTCCTTTTTGCGTCTTTTACTTTCAGTTTTGTACACTAGCTTCAAACAGCTGAAAATACAATATTTTTGGTTATGGAAAAGATATTTCAGAGCGGTTCAAATCAGTGTTTCCCAACCCTGGTCCTCAGTACACAACAGTACACGTTTTAGTTATAGCGCTGGACAAACACACCTCATCCAACTCATTGAGACCTTGATGATTAGTTGACAAGTTGAATCAGGTATGTTTGTCCAGCGTTACAATAAAAATGTGTACTGTTGGGGGTACTCGAGGACCTGGGTTGGGAAACACTGGTTTATATGTTACAATGATTCTCTTCACGATACGTGCTTGTTTTGTCACATATACTGAAATTAGGCAAATTATTAGAATGTTAGTGACCAGGAACCGGCGGAGATGTTTCTTTAAAACAACATCCACAACAACCATGTTTTCCACTCAGTTTCAACCTGCTGTTGAACTTCTTTCTTCAAATTGATCATCACAGTGAGGTGAGCTTTAAAAACATGATACTGTTTTGATGATAAGGGTTTGATGTGATTTTTGATTGCATTTGCATTGACATCAGAGTGTTGCATTGACATCAGAGTGGATAGAGGGACAATACGGCCCTGAGTACCAGAATGTTAGCAATCTGACAGCTGCTTGAGCATGTCCAGAGTGCATAAGAGGAGATTACCGTGACCCAACTGTCATATGGAATTTGAATACAGTCACCGCAAAAGACAGACAGTACAGTCCAGTTAGCCTTGCACAAGAACACAGAGTATCATATCGTCTGTCCAGCACAGGGAGGGGAGTGCCTACCTGAGGAGAGAGAGAGAACAGGGTGTGTCCTAAAGCCACTGGTCCTGGAGATCAGGGTGCTGCCGGAGGAACAGGCTGGGTCAGAACACAGGGCCAGGGGGTCACAGGACACAAAGGTGGGACAGAGGGAGGAGGAGAGGGAGGCTGAGTCCTGCAGGAGAGAGGAGGGATGAATAAAAACAGTCATTCGCAGATTCTAGAATAACTTACTCTCTACACCTCCAGGACCTGTGGATACCACAGATTTAATGAAGGAAACGATTATTAACGCAAACCACCTGTGGCTCTTGAAGATAGCAACACTTTCAGAGACCATGACCACCATATGAAACTCATTTACAAAGGGATTTGTGTACAGAAGGGTTAAACATAGTGTTGTGACTTAGCCCAACCTCAGCTGGTTTCTCAGTTCTGCTAACATGAAGCCTTACTGTGTTGTTGCTGTGCGAGTCACTATGACCTGGAGGAGCAGCCAGCCGCTCAGATAAATCACGCTAATTAAACAAATTAAGTCTAACAGCTTTCTTCTCTTTCCTTTCCTAATATCTCAGTAGGCTTGGCACATTGTCTTACTCTGTAATAACACCAGTCAGAGAGAGGCGCCAATGCCTGGCACTAGAGGTCGACCGATTATGATTTTTCAACGCCGATACCGATTATTGGCGGACCAAAAAAAGCAGATTCCGATTAATCGTACGATTTTTATATATATTTTTTTAATAATGACAATTACAACAACACTGAATGAACACTTATTTTAACTTAATATAATACATCAATAAAATCTATTTAGTCTCAAATAAATAATGAAACATGTTCAATTTGGTTTAAATAATGCAAAAACAAAGTGTTGGAGAAGAAAGTAAAAGTGTAATATTAGTCATGTAAAAAAGCTAACGTTTAAGTTCCTTGCTCAGAACAAATCAAATCAAATTTTATTTGTCACATACACATGGTTAGCAGATGTTAATGCGAGTGTAGCGAAATGCTTGTGCTCCTAGTTCCGACAATGCAGTAATAACCAACGAGTAATCTACCTAACAATTCCACAACTACTACCTTATACACACAAGTGTAAAGGGATAAAGAATATGTACATAAAGATACATGAATGAGTGATGGTACAGAACGGCATAGGCAAGATGCAGTAGATGGTATCGAGTACAGTATATACATATGAGATGACTAATGTAGGGTATGTAAACACAAAAGTGCATAGTTTAAAGTGGCTAGTGATACATGTATTACATAAAGATGGCAAGATGCAGTAGATGATATATGAGAACATATGAAAGCTGGTGGTTCCTTTTAACATGAGTCTTCAATATTCCCAGGTAAGAAGTTTTAGGTTGTAGTTATTATAGGAATTATATGACTATTTCTCCCTATACCATTTGTATTTCATATACCTTTGACTATTGGATGTTCTTATAGGCACTATAGTATTGCCAGCCTAATCTCGGGAGTAGATAGGCTTGAAGTTATAAACAGCGCAATGCTTGAAGCACAGCAAAGAGCTGCCGGCAAATGCAGGAAAGTTTGAATGAATGCTTATGAGACTGCTGCTGCCTACCACCGCTCAGTCAGACTGCTCTATCAAATCATAGACTTAATTATAATATAATAACACACAGAAACACGAGCCTTAGGTCATTAATATGGTCAAATCAGGGAACTATCATTTCGAAAACAAAACGTTTATTCTTTCAGTGGAACCGTTCCGTATTTTATCTAAAGGGTGGCATCCCTAAGTCTAAATATTGCAGTTACATTGCACAACCTTCAATGTTATGTCATAATTATGTACAATTCTGGCAAATTAATTACGGTAGAAATGGTCTTCACACAGTTCGCAATGAGCCAGACAGCCCAAACTGCTGCATTTACGCTGACTCTGCTTGCACAGAATGCAAGAGAAGTCACACAATTTCCCTAGTCAAAAGAAATTCATGTTAGCAGGCAATATTAACTAAATATGCAGGTTTAAAACTATATACTTGTGTATTGATTTTAAGAAAGGCATTGATGTTTATGGTTAGGTACATTGGTGCAACGACGGTGCTTTTTTACAAATGCGCTTGTTAAATCATCACCCGTTTGTCGAAGTAGGCTGTGATTCAATGAGAAATGAACAGGCACCGCATCGATTATTTGCAACGCAGGACACGCTAGATGAACTAGTAATATCATCACCCATGTGTAGTTAACTAGTGATTATGTTAAGATTGATTGTTTTTTATAAGATATGTTAAATGCTAGCTAGCAACTTACCTTGGCTCCTTGCTGCACTCACATAACAGGTAGTCAGCCTGCCACGCAGTCTCCTCGTGGAGTGCAATGTAATCGGCCATAATCGGTGTCCAAAAATGCTGATTACCGATTGTTATGAAAACTTGAAATCGGCCCTAATTAATCGATCATTCCGATTAATCGGTCGACCTCTACCTGACACCTTTTGTTTTTATGGGGTAGAGACTAGAGCAGGGATAAACTAGATTCAGACGCTGGACGATTTTTGCGGATGATCAGGGGCCGGAAAATAATTAGTAATAATTTGTAGACTGCAAATTGACCGCAAGAAGCCCAAACAGATATAATATCACCAAAACAATAATTTCAAACCTTGCTTACATTTGTGTACGATCACATGTCTCTCTGGGAATACTTGGCTTGGGAACAGATTTCCCAAATTAAAATGACTTGGTGCTGATTTCCTGGTGTTTTTACAATCTTTTATGTCCAACAATAAAAATTCTACTAATAATTAGGCCTGCAAGCCGCGAATTGGGGAACCCTAGACTCGAGGGTCAGCAGCAGGGCTGAAGAGATGGATACACTGGGGGAATGTCCCAAATAGCACCCTATGCCCTATATAGTGCACTACTTTTGACCAGGACCCATAATTATCTGGACAAAAGTAGTGCGCTATATAGAGAGATGGGTCCTGATCGAAAGTAGTGGCCGAAGCTGTACTCTACAGCCCAGAGATGACCTCAGATCTCCTATCCACCACTATGATATTCAACATGCTCCCTCTCCTTAAAACAACCGGTGGAAAGGTTTTGTGTGTCCGGCTATGATTTGGATCAATGACATTAAGCTGAAGTTCTTCCTTCCTCTTGCCTTTTTTACTCTCAATAATTAAGTCTATGGATTTGTTCCAAATTGCACCCTATTCCCTATGTAGTGCACTATTTTGAACAGAGAGCCTTATGGACCCTGGTCCAAAGTAATGCACTATAAAGGGAATATGATGCTACCCTCAATTTCTAATTTTCTCTGACTCCCATGCTGCCTTGGATGTCATGGAAATATAGATCATTTCTGGGAGCACTAGGCTAGATCTTGTTTGAGTCGTTTCAGGGACTGCTGTGTGTGTTGACTGACTAAAATGGTGTGAGTTCAGTGACTAAAGGTTTATCTCAAATGGCACTCTATTCTCTACATAGGTAACTACATTTGACCAGGGCCCTGGTCAAACATTGTATAGTCCCAAATCGCAGTGCACTGAGTGTCGTTGTCTGTTGTCCCCATGCAGTGGCCTGCTCCTGGGAGGATGTGACCCCTTCTCCCAGAAGGGACCCAAGAGAAGGAGAGTGAACCGCAGGAGGGCGCACTTCCTCCAAGTGGATGCCACCTGTGTCTCAGCCCGCACACGACCCCTGGTGACCTATCACAAACCTCGACTCTTCATAAACACCACCCAGAGACAGCAGGTAGGGACCTTTTTTAGCTCTGGGCCAATATTCATTAAGCATCTCACAGTATGAGGGCTGATCTAGGATCAGTTTTGCCTTTAAGATCATGATGAATATGATAATGTGGACGGGGGGACCTAATTGTAGATTAGCACTCCTACATACGGCCCCTGACCTTCACCTCTCACTCAGGAGGCAAAGCACTAACCACCACATCCTCAATGGTGATGCTGATGCCTGGCTAAATGCATCACACAAGACTGAAATACAGTGCTTATCTTTATTCCACACGTTTGGCCCAACCTGAGGTTAGAGGGTAGTGTTGGCTGCCAATAATGAAATGTCAGAGGATTGAAGAAAAAAAAAGTATCCTAATTTAAATTAGGATTCAAGTGCTGTGTCCCTAACGGTGTCATTTAGAAACAAGCAGTCTCTGATTGATACGTAATAGTCTAATCCTGATGATGTGAAGAGCTCTGTGTAGCAGTTGAACAAGACAGAGTGGAGCAGTGCATCTTTAATGTCAAACCCTGCATTTACTGCTATTCCCTGGCACTGGTTTGGTCTGGTCTAGCCTGGTTACAGATCTGTTTGTGTTTTTGCCTCAGACCAGTTCTATAAGGAGTTGGCAAGAGAGCAGAAACAGACTGGCATCATCCATCTAGTCTGTTCTGAGCTTTAAATATCAACCTGCTCCGGTGTAGGGCTTTAACCTGTAACACACACAGCCCATAGGCCTCTGGTCAAAAGTAGTGCACAATATAGGAAATAGGGTGCCATTTGGGCCTAAACTAGTGGATACTGATTCACTATGGGCCTGTAATTTCCAGCCTTGGTGGGATATTTATGTTTCCCTTTGTCACAGGAAGTCAATTGATTTAGTAAGTTATCCTCCCTGGGACTCCTCGATCCCCACCCGACCCCGATTCCTGGTCCTCTTTGGAACGGGCTTGAAATATCTTGGATCAAAACTAGACAAACAGTATGCTCAAAATACTTCTCTGCTGTGCTGTCTGGGACAGAAATACAAACAGCAGTTCTGAAGAAGTCCTAGAGTACAGCACCCCTGAGGAAAGTCAGTACCATCCAAAAAACTCAACCCCAGCTTTTTAGAGGGAGTAGTGGTGCCTTATAACAGGGCTGTCTAGAAGCCATTATGTAACGTTTTTCTTCTGTGGACGAAGGACAGGACCAAAGCACAGCGTAGCCAATGTTCATCATGTTTAATGAAGACCATAAACTTGAACACTACAAAATACATAAACAACAAAACGTGAAAACCGAAACAGTCCTATCTGGTGCAGAGACACAAAGACAGAAAACAACCACCCACAAAACCCAACACAAAACAGGCTACCTAAATATGGCTCCCAATCAGAGACAAACGACTAACACCTGCCTCTGATTGGGAACCATATCAGGCCAAACACAGAAACAGGAAAACTAGACACACAACATAGAATGCCCACTCAGCTCACGTCCTGACCAACACTAAAACAAAGAAAACACAAAAGAACTATGGTCAGAACGTGACACATTATGTGACATAATTTCCATTTTGAAATTAAATTAAAAACAGGTATGTCTACAGAATCTAATCTCTGGAATCTAAGTAATCCATATTATTTTTTATTTCGTATGGAACCATTTGATGTGGCTTTTGATTGCGGGTTTTCTGCAGGTTACATGAAGATGAATTTAAAAGCTTTTTAATGCCACTTGGAATGGAATTTAATACACTGAGGTCTGCGCGCACCACACACCTACTAAATTTCCCTCCATGTTGGCAAAAAGTTGTATTTTTAGGGCTGGCTCTTTCACCAAAGCTATAGCCTACACGGCTCTTATTATCAGGTAGGTGTGCTAGTTTAGCAATAAGTCAGACGGATTTAGTAGCATACTGGCTACTGGCTAGGCTATAGATGGCTGAAGCATGGGGTTGCCCATCTGCATTTGTTAGGCTATCCCAAGTTTTCAGAATTTTGGTTTTGATATCAATGTATGAATTTCACATGACTGAGCAGGGGTGCAGCCATGGGAGCCAGGCCCAGACAATCAGAAGTAGTTTTTCCGTTCAAAAAGGCGTTATTACAGACAGAAATACTCAGAAAGGCTGGTCTCAGATGATCCTGCAGGTGAAGAAGACTGATGTGGAGGTCCTGGGCTGGCGTGGTTACATGTAGTCTGAAATCTGCCAATTTCTCTAAAACTACATAAATTCTCTGGCGGACATTCATGCAGTCAGCATGCCAATGCAGGCTTTGATCCAGCTGACAGTTGACTTGTAAAATCTGGTGTGTTAGAGTGGGGCTGGAATAAAAGACTACATTTTAACATTAGCCTAAAATAATAATTCAGTGAATAAAGTATCAAGTGGCTATATTTCGAAGCAATGTAGCTACGTGGGAGGGGACGGCTCTAGACTGACTTATTCGAGTGCCAAGTAAGAAATTAAAGAAGTTAGCCATTTCATCTAACATGTTACGGGAATGCATTATAGATATTTTGAAGTGCAACATGTCAAAATAAGATCCAGAATAATCCAATATATTTTTGGCTCTTTAGAGATTAATTTCTTGAATCTTTTTTTGTGAATATTGGCCTAGGCTATAGCCTATGTGACATAATTTACCACCTGAGGAAATGGGAAGTCAAAAAACTTTAGCTAGATTGCTAAATCTTAATATAATATTGTTGCTTTAGCCATGCAATTGATATAACGATAAATGTCCTACAAAATCTTTCCATTGGTAGGCAGGTCTATATAGACTACCACTGCAAATGGTACGCTCCGCTCCGTTGGCACATCATCTCAATGACATACTGCGTTTGCAAAGTGATGTTATTTCCTATATATTGACAGTTGACAAATAATTGTTATACTTAGATAAAGCTGAGACTTAGTAGTTGTTTTTAAAAATGTGTCTTTCCTGAAATTATATTTTGAAATGTTGCTTAACTGTCAGTATGCTTGAGCTTATCAGAATGCATCTCTCCCTTCACTCTGTGTGTAAAGGGGGGGAGCGGGAGTAAGAGCCAGCAGAAAAACAGGGACAGGGCAGATTCTGTGCTTTCATTGTAGGAAGCAGGTTAATACACATTACTGTTGACCAAATAATGGTTTTAGAACACCCAAAAAAGAATCAGGAACGTTGTGTATTCTAATCACTGAAATTACAGATGTAATCAAAAAGGGCTATGTCAGTGTCGGTCATTTTCGGTTTATCATCTCAGCTCTAGTTAGTGTTGTCTATCAAATTGTATAGGCTTCCTTGCTCTCTCCTCTGGCAACGGTCAGACTCGCAATGGCACACGATGTACACACACATACACACAGAGGCGCACAACCCACAAAATGTCACCGAGTTAAAGCAGTTCTGCATGGAAGAGTGGGCCAAAATTCCTCCACAGCAATGTGAGCGACTGATCAACAACTACAGGAAGCATTTGGTTGCAGTCATTGCTGCTAAAGGTGGCACAACCAGTTATTGAGTGTAAGGGGGCAATTCTTTTTTCACACAGAAGCATTGGGTGGTGGATAACTTTGTTTATGAAAAACGTATGTAATTGTTTTTATTTGTTCACTCAGGTTCCCTTTATCTAATATTAGGTTTTTGTTGAAGATCTCTATCTACTGAACTGAGGAAAACAATACATCCACTATATACAGTATCATCTGACAGAGGGCTCATTTGAAAAAGAGACCTAGGTTGCAATGTTACTGTTGAAATAAAGGTTAAATTACATTAAAAAATGTACCTGTCTCTGTATGTTCCTGAGGAGGCGTGTGGGGCTGCTGGGTTCATTCTCCATGTCGGAGGGAGGGTCTCTAGCGATTCCCCCCGCCCTGAACGACAGCCCTGCTATCTCCGTTAGTAACGTCTGCTGGATTTGCCTGTCCGTAAACAGCTGCGACTCTGCCAAGATCACCCCCCCCCTGGGACCACACACAATCACACACACTGCCATCAACTCCACAACAAGGGCATATTCACACACCAGAGGTGGCTGGTGAGGGGAGGACGGCTCATAATTATGGCTGCTTGGAATGGAGTAACCAGAATGGCAATAAAACACAAGGAAACCATGTGTTTGATACCATTCCATTAATTCTGTTCCAGCCATTACTATGAGCATGTAAACTTCCACAGCCAGCACTGATTCATAGCAAAGGTCTTGAGTGAGGTCATTGAGTTTAGAGTTTCCTGGTGGCTCTCATGTCCTCCATTCGGTATTTACAGTGCCTTCGAAGGACATGACAAAAAAAATCCGAACTCATGATGAGGGGCCACAGTTGCTCGCAGGTCTGCTTACCCACATCCATACACCACCACCCAACATCACGAGCAAAACATTAGTGTCCCCCCGTCTTGACAACAGATGTATTTTAAAAAGTTCTACACATTTTGACATGGGGCGGAGAGAAGATTTTGCTATTTTACAACTCATTTCATGCAACTCTACTCATTTTGCCACAACGCAGAGAGGAGAAATAGCTATTTTACAGCTAATTTCCTGCAATTGTAAAAAAAAAAAAAAAAAAAAAAAAAATCTGAGTGAGACTGACTAACAAAATCGGTAATCCTTTTCCAAACACACCATTTCAATGAACTAATTAAACCTTGGGGTGTGCCTACTGGGGACCTGGGCCTTACCTTGGTGAAGGTGATCTGTTTGTGCAGGTCCTCCAGCTGTTGGATGCGTCCCTCGAGCTCTGCCACACGTAGCTGTAGCCAGGTCCACCTGCTGCCCGCCTCAGCCCTCTCCTTCTGCCACCTCCACTCACCCCCATGCCTACTGAGACAGAGAAGCGAGAGAAAGGGAGATACATATAGTGAATAGAAGACAGACGTGCTAATGCTGCCATTGTGTTTAGCCTAAGACCAGACAAGCATATTCATTTCTCTGGGTTTTGTATGCTTTTTTTATCAGATGAAATACAAACTCTTCCTTGAAACAGGTGGAATGGTTGGAGTGTATGTATGTTTACTGACCTTTAAAATATAGATAGCCCAGCAGAACAGTACAGAGGCCATATGGTTGATGTTTACACAGCAACAAATACACTACGGCCTACATTATTCACACTATTAGCATCAGAAAATGCTACATTTGAATATCAGCTTCTTCATATTGGTGGCAGATACTGTAGGCTAATAAAGGTAAATTATTCTTATGCTAGTGAAACTAGTAGGAAGTCTATCTAGGTCACAAATAAATCACCAGCAAGCTGTGCCTGTGTGTAGGTTTCCATGGAGCTCCTGACTGTGTTCCACTATTCCTTTGGTGTAGGCTAGCTAGCTGTCTCTGGCATGCACTCCACAGTCCAGTTAGCTTTAGATACCATGGCTCTGTGTAGCGGCCCTGGGAATGCCAGGAGCAAGCCACTTCAAACAGAATGGACAACTAAAGGGAAAGGTTATCAGACCGGCTGGGTCAGCTTGAATGGTGGGGCATAGACCACCACACGAACAAACACAGGCCCAATGCTGTAGCCTCTCAAACTAAAACCTCTACATTTGGTTTAATTTCACAACAAGGAAAGTGAAAATCACATTTGACATCCCTTGAGTTGTAGGGTAGGTGGTGGAACTTGTCCACACTCTGTAGAAGTGTAAGCAAAAGAGAGATGTCACCTCCATCCCCAGGCAAGCAGTCTCTCCTCTCCGACACAATAGCAGGCGCTGGGGCCGAGGCAGGCAGCACACCGACACGGTGGAGAGGAGGCGAGAGAGGAGAGGCACTTTCCTGCTGAGGACTGGAGCAGCCATCCCCTCCCAAGTTGTAACAAACAAACAGCCCACAGTATCTGGGCACTATCTCCATTCTCCAGAAAGACACTGCTGCTGGCCAATGGAAAACACCCCTCCACCCACCTATTCTATACTGGTGGGACAATTCTAAAGCCTACTCTTGCAGTTACACACACGTTTTCAGCCCTGAACCCGACTGAGCAAAAAGCTGAGCTCTGCTTTCTTAAAACACTATTATTGCTGTAGTTGTAGGTCGGGGCATAAAGTAAAGCCTACAGGGTGTGCCCCTCGTTTCACTTTCCAGGAATTAGGCTAGTCTGCCACGGTCACTCCCACCTCAAATTATGAACATACATTGAACAAAAATTAAGAGTTGTAACCACACTGTTTTCACATTGTCGAGAGAGGCCCAAAATAGCCCATCCACTCCGAGACATATTCCCGGGGGAGGATGTGCATGCCATAAACTCTCCCCCATGGAGGAGCTAATGGAAGGAAGGCCACAGAGACAGACCATTCTACCCCATAGAAATTGAATGAACAGAACAGACTTGGAACGATTCTAGTTCTGTGTTCTACCCAGCAGGAGATAGGGGCTCCAACAAAGACAAGACCGTTACCGCCAGAATGATGCCTTCCTACATCACTACATTCCAGACATGATGAGCAGGTTACCTGACTAGAAGAGAAAACTCATAATCCGTGCATTGGACTCAGAGCAAACAAGAGACATGAAACTTGACTTAATGCTAAGAAACCTGGCACAGTGTTTCTATATCAGAGAAGTATTACTAGCATCCTACCAGGGCAGAGATGTAACAGACACGGCAGGCAGGGAGACAACCAGACAGACCAACATCCTCATTTAAATACTTCCCTTCTCTTTTCTGGGTCAATGGAGCGAAAAAGCACAGCATATTGGGAGTGAGAGCTGAAGAGGGCCAGGGGCTGTGGAGGAATCGGAGGCAGACTAAAGACCAACCAGATAGGTCCTCGCAATCACAGCCAGGTGAAGGCAAACAAAGAAACATCACACTCTCCAGTCTCCACAGCTTTATGAAGGGAAAGGGCACCAAGTTTACCCAGGGCTTATTGGGTCCAAATGAAACATTAGGCTATGAGGAGGAGCCCAACACTGGAAGGGTGGAACTGCTAAAGTAATTCCATAGTGAGGGAGGGCAGACTTTCTACAGCTGTCATCCTAGTCTCGCCCCGTTTCTTTGCCCTCTCTCAACCTCTCTCAAGGCTTGTTTGTTAGGGAATCTGCAGTGTACCTTCCCCGTCTCTGGCAAGGTGCCGGAGACCAACTACAGGTGTAGGATATTAAATTGAAGCAGTTTGCTACAGCAGGAAAATAATTCTGCAGCAATAGGAAATGTGAATTATACTTAAATTGACATTTTTGTAGTGGTTGATACATTTTTCGTAATGGGAAATCCAAGTCAAATTTAAAAGTGGAAATTACGAACTTTAGAACCCTTTTTAAACCTCAACTACACAAGTTTTACATTCCATGCATTGCAGGAAAGTCATCCTGCAACAGGGGGATTCAATTGCGATTCTGCATATCTATGCAGTCAGGTCAGGATTAAATCTACAATCAACTCACTGTTAATCTCCAACGTTTGTTATGGGCTCCTTTCCCCCGGCAACAATCAGTTAAAGGCACTCATAATAATCTGGCTGGGTTAGATGAACGGGGAAATAGACTAAAAGCTGGTTTTGGGTGTCAAATTAAATGTCATTTTAACTTGTTTAGGGTCTGTGTTTTCCATTTACAATTCAGGCACTGTCACACATAGACAACATATTGAATGTGTTTCTCATAACCTACCTCACCGCCTAACCTTGTTTATTTAGCTCTAATAACCCACTATGATATCCAGGAAAACACCACAGCTTTTTTTAAATGTAGGCCTTTTTTAAACAAGAAACCGACCCAAGGTCAAAGCTACAGGCATTCAGCTAACAACTTTTAACAAAATCTCATCCAGTGACACAGTTACCTCTAAAAATGCTGTTCCTGTTGCATACAGCTAGTAGGGCTCTAAAAAATCTGCGTTGCACAGACCACTGACAGAATCAAGACTTGTAAAACGTAATTTTACAATTTGCAACAATTCAACAACATGCAGCAATTTCTAAGATTTTACTGAGTTACAGTTCATATATGGACATCAGCCCATTTAAATAAATAAATGAAGACCTAATCTATGGATTTGACATGACTGGGAATACAAATATGCATCTGTTGGTCAGACACCTTAACATATAATATCATTTCATGAAATCACAAGTCCAATACAGCAAATGAAAGATAAACATCTTGTGAATCCAGCCATCATTTCCGATTTTTAAAATGTTTTACAGCGAAAACACAATATGTATTTATATTAGCTAACCACAATAGCCAAACACACAACGCCATGTTTTCACCATGTTTCCACCGCATAGGTAGCTTTCACAAAACCCAGAAATAGAGATAAAATTAATCACTAACCTTGAACAACTTTATCAGATGACAGTCTTATAATATCATGTTATACAATACATTTATGTTTTGTTCGAAAATGTGCATATTTGAGGTATAAAATCGTAGTTTTACATTGCAGCCACCATCACAAATAGCACCAAAGCAGCCAGAATAATTACAGAGAGCAACGTGAAATAAATAAATACTCATCATAAAACATTTATGAAAAATACATGGTGTACAGCAAATGAAAGATAAACATCTTGTGAATCCAGCCAACATTTCCGATTTTTTAAGTGTTTTACAGCGAAAACACAATATAGAATTATATTAGCTTACCACAATAGCCAAACACACAAAGCCATTTATTCACAGCCAACATAGCTTTCACAAAAACCAGCAATAGAGATAAAATTAATCACTAACCTTTGGACAATTTCATCAAATGACAGTCATGTTATACAATACATTTATGTTTTGTTCGAAAATGTGCATACTTAGAGCTGCAAATCGTGGTTATACATTGTGAATACGTAGTAACAATTCACCAAAATGTCAGGAGATATTTTGGACAGTCACCTAATCTAACCAAAGAACTCATCATAAACTTTACATAAAAATACTTGTTGTATGGCAAATGAAAGATACACTGGTTCTTAATGGAACCGCTGTGTTAGATTTTTTTAAATAACTTTACTACAACATACAGCATGCATTATTGTGAGACAGCGCTCACCTATTCTCCGCCGTGTTGGAGCCAACATATTACACAAAAATACGAAATAACATCATAAATATTATCTTACTTTTGCTGATCTTCCATCAGAATGTTGTGCAAGGAGTCCTAGTTCCAGAATAAATCGTTGTTTGGTTTTAGAATGTCCATTTCTTCTGTAGAATTAGCAACTTTGGCTAGCCATTTGGCGCGAACATGCCCATCAACTCTTGGTGCCTGGAACGAAAAAATCCAAAAGTCCCAATAAACGTTGAATAAACTGGTCAAACTCGGTTGAAAAATCCTACTTTATGATGTTTTTCTCATATATATCCAATAAAATCAGAGCCGGAGTTTTCGTCGTGTATAAGTAACGCATTTCAGAAGACAATGTGGACTCCCCTTTGCGCAGTTGCAAACTGACAAAAGACCGGACCTGTCACTCCAAAAGCTCTCATTCAGCCTCACATCAAGCTAGACACCCCATTCAACCTTCTACTGCCTGTTGACATCTAGTGGAAGGCGTATGAAGTGCATACAGATCCATAAATATAAGCCAGTTGAATAGGCAGGCCCTGACACAGAGTCTCATTTTCAGAATTTTCACTTCCTGTATGGACGTTTGCTGCCAAATGAGTTCTGTTTTACTCACAGATATAATTCAAACAGTTTTAGAAACTTCAGAGTGTTTTCTATCCAATAGTAATAATAACATGCATATTGTATGATCTAGAACAGAGTACGAGGCCGTTTAATTTGGGCACGATTTTTTGGGCACAAGAAGAAGTTAACTTCTTATGGCTGGGGGCAGTATTGAGTAGCTTGGATGAATAAGGTGCCCAGAGTAAACTGCCTGCTACTCAGGCCCAGAAGCTAAGATATGCATAGTATTAGTTGATTTGGATAGGAAACACTGAAGTTTCTATAACTGTTTGAATGATGTCTGTGAGTATAACAGAACTCATATGGCAGGCAAAAACCTGAGAAAAAAATCCAACCAGGAAGTGGGAAATCTGAGGTTTGTAGATTTTCAAGTATATGCCTATCCAAGATAGTGTCTATGGGGTCATATTGCACTTCCTAAGGCTTCCACTAGATGTCAACAGCCTTTAGAACCTTGTTTCAGGCTTCTACTGTGACGGGGGAGAGAATAAGAACTGTTTGACTAAGGGGTCTGGCAGAAGGCCATGAGCTCAGTCAGGCACCCGCCCGTGAGAGGTAGCTGCGTTCCTTTTCATTTCTAAAGACAAAGGAATTGTCCGGTTGAAACATTATTGAAGATTTATGTTAAAAACATCCTAAAGATTGATTCTATACATCGTTTGACATGTTTCTACAAACTGGAATGGAACTTTTTGACTTTTCGTCTAGCCTGAGCCTCGTGAATTTGGATTTGTGAACTAAACGCGCAAACAAAAAGGAGGTATTTGGACATAAATGATGGACTTTATCGAACAAAACAAACATTTATTGTGGAACTGGGATTCCTGTGAGTGCATTCTGCTGAAGATCATCAAAGGTAAGTGAATATTTATAATGTTATTTCTGACATCTGTTGACTCCACAACATGGCGGGTATCTGTATGGCTTGTTTTGGTCTCTGAGCGCTGTACTCGGATTATTGCATGGTGTGCTTTTTCCGTAAAGCTTGTTTGAAATCTGGCACAGCGGTTGCATTAAGGAGAAGTTTATCTAAAGTTCCATGTATAACACTTGTATCTTTTATCAATGTTTATTATGAGTATTTCTGTAAATTGATGTGGCTCTCTGCAAAATCACCGGATGTTTTAGAAGCAAACATTACTGAACATAACGCGCCAATGTAAACTGAGATTTTTGGATATAAATATGAACTTTATCGAACAAAACATACATGTATTGTGTAACATGAAGTCCTATGAGTGTCATCTGATGAAGATCATCAAAGGGTAGTGATTCATTTTATCTCTAATTCTGCTTTTTGTGACTCCTCTCTTTGGCTGGAAAAATGGCTGTGTTTTTCTGTGACTAGGTGCTGACCTAACATAATCGCATGGTATGCTTTTGTCGTAAAGCCTTTTTGAAAATCAGACACTGCGGTGGGATTAACAACAAGTTTATCTTTAAAATGGTGTATAATACTTGTATGTTTGAGGAATTTGAATTATGAGATTTCTGTTTGAATTTGGCGCCCTGCACTTTCACTGGCTGTTGTCATATCGATCCCATTAACGAGATTTCAGCCGTAAGAAGTTTAAAAAAAGTTAGGGCCGTGGATCAGAACACCAGTCAGTATCTGGTGTGACCACCACTTGCCTCATGCAATCAACACATCTCCTTCGCATTGAGCTGATCAGGCTGTTGATTGTGGCCTGTGGAATTTTGTCCCACTCCTCTTCAATGGCTGTGCAAAGTTGCTGGATATTGGCGGGAACTGGAACACGCGTCGTACATGTCGAGCCAGAGCATCCCAAACATGCTCAATGGGTGACATGTCTGGGGAGTATGCAGGCCATGGAAGAACTGGGGCATTATCAGCTTCCCAGAATTTGGTACATAAACATGAGGTGAGGTGATGGCAGCGAATTAATGGCACGACAATGGGCATCAGGATCTTGTCATGGTATCTCTGTGCATTCAAACTGCCATCGATAAAATGCAATTGTGTTCGTTGTCCGTAGCTTATGCCTGCACATACCATAACCCCAGTGCCCCAATGGGTTACTCTGTTCACAACGTTGACGTCGGGCAAACCGCTCACCCACACGACATCATACATGCGGTCCGCGGTCGTGAGGCCAGTTGGAAGTACTGCCAAATTCTCTAAAATGACATTGGAGGTGGCTTATGGTAGAGAATGTTTACATACTGCTTTACTCATTTCATATGTATATACTGTATTCTATTCAATGCCATTCCGACATTGCTTCAACTAATATTTCTATATTTCTTAATTCCATTATTGTACTTTTACATTTGTGTGTATTGTTGTGAATTGTTAGATATTACTGTACTGTTGGAGCTAGGAACAAGCATTTCACTACACCCGCAATAATATCTGCTAAATATGTATGTGTCCAATAAGACTTGATATGAACTTTCAATTGTCTGGCAACAGCTCTGGTGGACATTCCTGAGGTCAGCATGCCAATTGCACGCTCCCTCAAAACTTGAGACATTTGTGGCGTTGTGTTGTGTGACAAAACTGCACATTTTAGAGTGGCCTTTTATTGTCCCCAGCACAAGGCGCACCTGTGCAATGATCATGCTGATTAATCAGCCACACCTGTCAGGTGGATGAATTACCTTGGCAAAGAAGAAATGCTCACTAACACGGATGTCAACAAATTTGTGCACAAAATTAGATCGCAATAAGCTTTTTGTGCATATGGAACATTTCTGGGATCTTTTATTTCAGCTCATAAAACATGGGACAAACATTTCATATTTTTTGTTTATAATTTTTTTTCAAAGTAGAATATTCATTAATTTGCCCAAGATCATAAGACATGAACATCAGTGATGTATTTTCCTTAACTTGGAGGCAACAGCACATGCCCCTGTCTGTGTGTGTGTGCGCGTGTGTGTTTGTCTTTGTGTAGAGGTTAGCGATGAGGCTAATATAATGACAACTGTCTTCTGGTAGTTGGAAAGGCTTTCCCAAAGACTAAATATTAACTACAATGTAGCCTAAGCCTACCTGGCAGAATTGTATCATGATTATTTGTGTCAATTCAGTAGCCATTTGTTTTAGCAAATTGCAAAACACATGGACGCTAGCGAAACATTGCTAACCAAACAAGCTACACACCAAAATCCACATTTCTTACATCTTTCCCAGACCTCTGAAGTGGTCTACTGATGTGGTTTACGCATTGTTGTGGACTTAGAACAGAGATGGCCAACTGGCAGCCCATTTTGTAGGCCCGAAGATCAATAAAAAATATGTTTTTTAAGTCAGGGTCTGTCAGGCGCTGTTGCCTTACTGTTGAGAGGTAGAATTTCAAAATTTGGTTGTGCATCAGAGTTTTTTCTCATCATGTCAGTCACTGACTAGTATTGTCATAATACCAGAATATTTACTTTTATACCGATTGCAGGTTAAGTACCACGATACCAAACCAATTCCATGGCAAAAAAGGTGCACAGTATAAGACAAAGTCACAGAATGGCACTTGATCCACACGGATAAACTCAGCTACTACGCTGTTCTTTGAGCATATTGAGTTTAATATCATTATATTATCAAATCAAATTTTATTTGTCAGACATGGTTAGCAGATGTTAATGCGAGCGTAGCGAAATGCTTGTGCTTCTAGTTCCAACAATGCAGTAATAACCAACGAGTAATCTGACCTAACAATTCCACAACTACTACCGTATACACACAAGTGTAAAGGGATAAAGAATATGTACATAAAGATATTTGAATGAGTGATGGTACAGAACGGCATAGGCAAGATGCAGTAGATGGTATCGAGTACAGTATATACATTATATTAAGTGGCATTGTTTAAAGTGGCTAGCGATACATTTTTGATCAATTTCCACCAATTTCCATTATTAAAGTGAGCTGGAGTTGAGTTAGTATATTGGCAGCAGCCACTCGATGTTAGTGGTGGCTGTTTAACAGTCTGATGGCCTTGAGATAGAAGCTGTTTTTCAGTCTCTCGGTCCCAGCTTTGATGCACCTGTACTGACCTCGCCTTCTGGATGATAGCGGGGTGAACAGGCAGTGGCTCGGGTGGTTGTTGTCCTTGATGATCTTTATGGCCTTCCTGTGACATTGGGTGGTGTAGGTTCCCTGGAGGGCAGGTAGTTTGCTCCCAGTGATGCGTTGTGCAGACCTCACTACCCTCTGGAGAGCCTTACGGTTGTGGGCGGAGCAGTTGCCGTACCAGGCGGTGATACAGCCCAACAGGATGCTCTCGATTGTGCATCTGTAGAAGTTTGTGAGTGCTTTTGGTGAGAAGCCGAATTTCTTCAGCCTCCTGAGGTTGAAGAGGCGCGCACACATGCCTAAGATCCCCATACACAATGCCAAGCATTGGCTGGAGTGGTGTAAAGCTCGTCGCCATTGAACTCTGGAGCAGTGGAAACATGTTCTCTAGAGTGATGAATCACGCTTCACCATTTGGCAGTCCAAAAGACAAATCTGGGTTTGGCGGATACAAGGTGAACGCTACCTGCCCCAATGCATAGTGCCAACTGTAAAGTTTGGCGAAGGAGGAATAATGGTCTGGGGCTGTTTTTAATGGTTCTGGCTAGGCCCCTTAGTTCCAGTGAAGGGCAATCAACGCTACAGCATACAATGACATTCTAGACAATTCTGTGCTTCCAACTTTATGGCAACAATTATGGGAAGGATGTTTCCTGTTTCAGCATGACAATGCCCCCGTGCACAAAGCGAGGTCCATACAGAAATGATTTGTCGAGATCGGTGTGGAAGAGCCCTAACCTTAACCCAATCGAACACCGTTGGGATGAATTGGAATGCCGACTGCAAGCCTAATCGCCCAACATTAGTGTCCGACCTCACTAATGCTCATGGCTGAATGGAAGCAAGTCCCCGCAGCAATGTTCCAACACCTAGCGGAAAGCCTTCCCAGAAGAGTGGAGGCTAATGCCCATGATTTTGGAATGAGATGTTCAACGAGCAGGTGTCCACCTACATTTGATCACGTAGCGTATGTTAACACTATTTAAAAGTCATGGCAAAATGAGTAGAATTGCCTGAAATTTGGTATAACATTGCAAACGTTTCTCTGTGTTCTGGGCAAAATGTGTAGAATTGCACCAATTTAACTTTAAACTAACATTTAAAGACAGGGCCAGTAAAATGTTTTGCCCGTGAGGTGGGGGCCCACCAACCAAATCCCGCTTAGGCCAGGGTCGGCCATGGCTACTGGTAAAATGCATTTAGTTAAGCCAGTTTAGCTGCACAAATAGATTGACTGCACAAATCAGTTGACTGCATGTGTAGGTATGGATGTGGGTACGCAGACCAGCGAGCCACTGCGGCCTCTCATGATGATTTCCAATTTTTTTTGTGTGGCCCCAACACCCATCAAAGTTGCCCATCCCTGACTTAGAACATCAAATGCTGTTGACTTTCTATAAAAAATATATATCTATATTTTGAGAGCGAAAACCTGAAAAACCTGGAAGAAACAAAATCAGGCAAAAAATAAAACTTTTATAGGGCCCTAAGTTTAGCCTATGGCAATGTTTTTGCATCCGAGTAAAGCCTGAAATAGAAAACTATCATTCTTACTCAACTGAACAACAAATTGTTAATTAATCATGAGAAACAACTCTACAACATTATAATTACAGCATATTACCAGAATGTCTCTCTCGCTGTCTCTACTCACACTGGTCAAGACCTGGTCCCCCATTTCTGCTCAGGCTCCAATTCTTCACCTGAGCTGCTCTCTGTGACATCAGAGTCTACAGCCTCATGCACTGTGCGCAGCACAGCCTGGGCACAGCTGGCAAACTCCTGGATGTGTTTAGAAGAGGATGGGACTGAGAAGGTTTGCAGTAGGGCAGGCGCCTGGGTCCTGTGGCTCTGTGTACCGGTCGGTCTCTGCCCCATGGCTGGATCAAAGGGTTTGGTGTCAGCTGGGGGTGAGGGGGGACCCGGGGTCTCCCTGCCCTGCCTCTTCTTTAGACCCTCCAGCTGGAGGCTGCAGTGGCTAGAAAGGTGGTCCCCTAGCAGAGCCTGGAGTCTCCTCTGGATCCACCCAGCCTGTCCTAACAGGGCTGCTTGTTGGGAGAGATAGTCCTTTTGGTCCATAGCTGGGCTAGAGCTGTGTCTGTGCTGATGGTGCCCCCCTCCTGCCTCGCTATGCCGGGTGTGGGGACAGCAGAGTTGTACTGGGACATGAGATCCCCCTGGCAGTGTTTTGTAGGTGACTGGGGGATATCATAGCCATCTGGTCCTTGGCCACTGTGCTGACACCGCTGCTGAACCACACCGTGGCTATTGTGTTCAGTGACCGGAACAAAATACATGTCTTGTGCACTTGGACAGGCCGCCAGGGAATTCTTCAGGTTTTTGTTGAGGAACAGGAGGTTGCACAAGGAACCAGGGCTGGAGAGAAGCACTGTGTTGTACTGTCCAGCCGAGGCCCGTAGCAAAGGGGACAGGAGTGACTCTGAAACCTCAAGGGGACTCGTGCCAGAGCAAAAAGTGTCCAGACAGGGCGGAGAGGAGAGGTTGAGCTACACCCTCTGAGCATAGCTGCCCTCCTTCAGGTTCAACTGAGGATCACACTCCATGTTGAGCATTGCCCCCTCTGCATCCATGTTGTTGAGGGCGAGAGTGGTCGCCAAGTGGATTCCGTGGGCGTCTTTGGAGAGCTTGGTCAGGGCTGGGGCCATTCACTCTTCTCCGTCACACCAGAGGATGTCAGATCACACCAGAGGATGTCAGATTGGCCTCAGACTTTCCCCAGAACAAATAATAAAAACACTATCAGCACTTCATCCTCCAAACTGAAAATCAACAAGATATGCTAAAAACAGCAAATAATGGGTAGAAAAACATCCAGGTAGTTGGATACATTAGCTTACCTATAGAGAGAAAGACAAAGAGAGAAACAAAACAAACCACTAGTAGTTGGCACTGTCACTATTAGCTATCTAACTGCACTGTTAGTTTACGTCATGGGTGGCAGTGGCTCAAACAAGTCAATGAACTGACAAGGTGGAAACTGATTACATTTACAATTGTCTTACTGCAGAGACATCCAACCTAATTGATTTATTCAGCTAAGTTCCATAAATAGCTAGTACCAAACAACAAGGCCGTTGGCAGGCATAAATCAAATAAGTTTCACAGCTTTCTGGAACACACAAATAGCTTATAGACCATCTTCTCTCTACGTTACTCACCTTGAATGAAAATAGACAGGATCCACGGAAAAAGATATTCTTGAAGCCTTGGTTTGTGTTGTGACAAGCTAAGCTTTTCCCTTCATTTGACACACAAACCGGTAACTGTTAACGTTTGGCTAGATAGTTTATCAGAAGATCTTTCGGTTGACAGTCCTTTCGCCGCGGTCCTATTTCCATTCCAACTGCCATAGATCCGCAGCTGCTCTGTGTTTGACATTGAGTAGTTGCCTGAGTAAGTGAGGGTTGGGGGGCAAGTCTATGCAAATATCATGCCATCCAGGACCAATTATATTCAGTCGCAGGAGATCGTTGGAACTGTTTTTACTTTCTAGTTTTATCCAATGATTGTATCACAATTTCGGTTCAAATCCTCGATTCTTTCATATAATAGCCCTGTTGTTCCCAAACTGTGGGCCGGGACCCACTTGTAGGTCGCCGCCAATGGTGTGGTCTAGTGGTTTAAAAAAATGGTTGATAAACTCTGATCCCTGGTTGGGTGGTGAAAATGAAATGCTCCCTATAATTTGAATGTGTTTTTCTGCAAAAGGTGGGTAAACTGTCAAGCAAAACAAAAGTGGGTGAACTGGTTTTCTTGTGTTTACCCTCCACTACACCACTGGTTGCAGCGGCAGGGGTCCAGGTGGGTTGCAGGATGCCATTTAAAATAAAACAATTAAATATATTTTTGAGATGGAAAAACGCTTTCAGTGTAAACTTAAACGATTAAACCATATATAAAGTATTTTGAAAATAAAATGGGATTATTTTTTTTTTTTAAATAATAGCCTATAATAACTTGAGAACTTACAATCAACGAAAGAAAAGCTAGAAAATCATACCCACATTGATTTTGTTATGTTTGAGCATAAGAACACAGTATTAGTCATGTCAAAATGCATAGAAATGCAGGAAATGTACAGTACTAGTCAAAAGATTGGACACACCAAGTAATTCAAGGGTTTTTCATTATTTTTACTTTTTTCTACAATGTAGAATAATAGTTAAGACATCAAAACTATGTTTTTATTTGTTTAACACCTTTTGGGTTACTAAATGATTCCATATGTGTTATGTCATAGTGTTGATGTCTTCACTGTTGTTCTACAATGTAGAAAATAGTAAAAATAAAGAAAAACCCTTGAATGAGTAGGTGTCCAAACTTTTGACTGGTACTGTACGTGCAGAATTCCCTCTTAGCTCAAGGGCAAATGTATAGAATAGCAGGAAATTGGCTTTAAAATGGAAAAATAGTATTTTCAAGTTTTATTGTCACATGCACAAGTACCATGTGTTTGATACCATTTAATTTTCTCCGTTCCAGCCATTATTATGAGCCGTCCTCCCTAAGCAGCCTCCACTGGTTCCAATACCATATTTACAATGTGCAGGGATACTGGAGTGATGAGGTAGATATGTATAGGGGTAAGGTGACTAGGCAACAGGATATTAGATAAACAGTAGCAGCAGCTTGTACAGCATGTGAGTGGTTGTCTGTGTGTGTAGAGTCTGTATAAATGTATGTATATATTATGTGTGAGTAAGCAGACGATGGAGTGGGTGTGTGAGTGTGTAGGGCCCTGTGAATGTGCATAGAGACAGTGCAAAACTAAAAAGGTCAATAAAGATTAACTCAGATAGTCCGTGTAGATGTTTTATTTGCAATTTATCAGTCTTATTGCTTGGGGATAGAAGCTGTTCAAGAGCCTCTTGGTCTCAGACTTGATGCACCGGTACCGCTTGCCATGCAGAAGCAGAGAGAATAGTCTATTCCTTGGTGGCTGGTGTCTTTAACCATTTTCCAGGCTTTCGTTCCACACTGTCTGATATAGATGTCCTGAATGGCAAGGACCTTGGCCCCAGTGATGTACTGGTCTATCTGCACCACCCTCTGTAGCACAATGTGATAGAAGGCGGTGCTATTGCCATACCAGGCTGTGATGCAGTCAGTCAATATGCTCTCAATTGTACAGCTGTAGAACCTTTTGAGGATTTGAAATGCCACGCCTTCTTCACGACTGTACGTTTGTGTTTGGACCATTTTAAGTATTTAAGAGATGTTCAGACCCAGAGTGTCACGATCCTCGTATTGTGGAAGAGAAGAGGACCAAGGCGCAGCGTGATATCTATACATCTTCCTTTTTAATGAAGACGAACCGAAACGAACAACACTTTACACACTAAACAACAAACCGATGAACGTGAAGCTATACAAACACTAAGTGCAGACACTGGCAATTTACACATAGACAATCACCCACAAACTACCTAATGACTATGGCTGCCTAAATATGGCTCCCAATCAGAGACAACGATAGACAGCTGTCTCTAATTGAGAACCAATCTAGGCAACCATAGACATACATACACCTAGACTAAACACTGCCCCATAAACATACAAAACCCCTAGGCAATACAAAACACATACATCCCCCATGTCACACCCTGGCCTAACTAAAATAATAAAGAAAACAAAGATAACTAAGACCAGGGCGTGACACAGAGTCCTATGCTTGGTGATGAGCTTGGAGGGGACAATGACGTTGCTGTTCATTGACCACAGCTCAGTGTTCAATCTCACATAGGTATTATTCTTATCTAGGTGGGTGAGGGCAATGTGGAGAGCAATTGAGATTGTGTCATCTATGGATCTACTGGGTCGGAATGCAAATTGGAGTGGGTCTAGGGTGGCTGGGATGATGGAGTTAATGTGTGTCGTAACCAGCCTCTCAAAGCACTTCATGATTACAGAAGTGAGTGCTACAGGGCGGTAGACCTTTCTCACGTCGGACTCGGAGAGTGAGATCACCCAATCCTCTGGGTCGGTGACGGGATTCACACCGGGCAAGATGTTGTTGTTGTCAAGGTGTTCATAAAATGCATGGAGTTGGTCTGGTAGAGAGGCATCGTTGGGCAGATCACGGTTGGTTCTTCCTTTGTAATCCGTAATGGATTGTAGCCCCTGCCACATGCAGTGGGCGGCGGAGCCTGTGTAATAAAATTCTACCTTATTCCTATATTGTCCTTTTGCTGTTTAGATGACTCTACGGAGGTCATAAAGCAACTTCTTGTACTTATTCCTGTCCTCGACCATAGCCTCATGATTGCCTCTGTGTGCAGTAGCTCTGTGCTTAATTTAGCGCCAACCTCTGTGTTAATCCAAGGCTTTTGATTGGGGAAGCAGCAAACTCTCACTTTGGGGACAACGTCACCGATGCATTTTCTAATGTTATCGGCGTAGTCTCGAAACATATTCCAATCAGAGCTAGCTCCATGATCCATTACAACATGTGTAGAATTATAGGGAACAGCTTCAAAGCTGCAACATTTTCTTTTTGATGCCAAGATGAGGGTCTCAAAATGTATTTCCCAGTGCCTGGACAGAATTCAGCCACTTATTCGACCAACTGCGCCCATTGCCACGCCCCCTGCCATGGCCACCAGCTAATCCCCTTTTTTATCCCCAAAAACCCCTGCATTGATACAAATAATTTCATAATTATACAGCAAATTAATTTTTTTAAATGGTCACAAAAAGCAATACTCAAAACTACATTCAGTTGAATGTTTTGAAGAAGTATTATTAATATTTTTTACTTATTCTTTGCTGTAGTCTGTTTTTTTACCGCTCAAACCTCATGGTGGGCCACGACATAAAAGACACCTCAATTGATGGGTCATGAAGCAAAAAAGTTGGCTTTGATTAGTGTTTCAAGTCTGCAAAAGCATTACATAAACTATATTCATAAATAAATAGTTACATGTATTACCAAAGCATTCATTATTTCACAATTTTCTGTAATTCTGTATGTTTTTTTGCCATGGCTAACGACGTGTTCATATGCCATCTGGGGAGGGCCCTGACCTCCAGGGGGTCCCCAAGAGCTCATTGGTACACACTGCCCTGTGGGGGCTGCGGGGGATGTTGTATGCCTATCATATAGCCAGGTCATAAAGATGTATTTGTTGAATGTTTGTATGAAGTTATGTCCTAGCCAGTGATATGACATCTGAGATTGAAGGAAATTGCTGACGTTAATTAAAGAAATACCTGTTCAGTTGCCTTTTGGATTATCCCAGTGTTAGAGGTTGGGTTTTTAACTTGTTCAGGATGCACATTTGAGGTAGAAGTGACATGTTGTACCAGTACAGGGCTCTCTTTAACTCAGCTGTGTGAGGAAGTAATGTGTTATTTTGAAAGTCAAGTATAAATCTATGTCTGTTGGTTAATGTTTTGTAGGCCTACACATTTTGGATCCATCTTTATTCCTTCTACGCACCACTTAAATAAATACCACCATTTTGCACCTGAATCCTGCTGATGCTTCCCACCCTGCAGACATAGACTGTAGGGTCCACTATCTTACATGATCAGAGACTTTAAAAATGATGTAAGTGATTTGTGCTGTTTAACTCAGAAGCAAATAGACCAACTGTATAGTTCTCCATGTCTATCACAACTCAGGATATGACTCAGATGCAGACACAGGAGGCAGATAGTACAGTTTTCAGATTATTTCTTGTTTTCAGATTATTTCTTGTAAACACGGGGCAGGCAAAGGGCAGGTCGAGGACAGGCAGGGGTTTGTGATCAGGTCAGAGTCAGGATGGCAGGCAGAATAGTCAGAACCGGGAAAAGTAGGAAACAGAACTTTAGAAACAGGAAGACGGGAAAGCACGCTGGTAAAACCTGACCAGATAAGATGAACTGCCAACAGACAAACAAAGAACACAGGTATAAATACACAGGAGATAATGGGGAAGATGGGCAACACCTGGAGGGGGGTGGAGCCAAGCACAAAGACAGCTGAAACAGATCAGGGTGTGACAATGTCACGAAGATCTGTTGGTTGTCTGAAGTCTCCATCAGCCCAAAATGAAAATACAGGCAGCATTGCCTACTCTGTTCTATCTTGTTTATTTATTGAGCACACAAAGCGAAGTCACACACTTTTGTTGTTACAAATGAACCAAGAGCCTAATTTCCCACATTTAAAGTCACACTTTTTTAAGTTCAAAATAATAATGTTTGCAATTTGACTTTTGGATTCAAAAGCAGATCAAACATAGAACAATGTAAGAATGAACTCCATAGTCACTGAATTATACCATGCATTATAGGGAAATAATGCCCTTCTAGCCTATCAGAATTGAGTATTCAACAATGCCATGATATAATTAAGCAATGCGGCTCGAGGGGTTGTGGTTTATGGCCAATATACCATGGCTAAGGGCTGTTCTTAAGCACAACGCAACGGTAGAGTGCGTGGATACAGCCCTTAGCCATGGTATATTGGCCATATACCACAAACCCCTGAGGTGCCTTATTGCTATTATGCACTAATATAAATAAATAGATTTATAGAATGACTAATTTGTAAAAAAGAAAGCATGGTTATCACATTGAAACCTACTTATTGGATCAGTTTCACAGACCCAGATTAAATAATGGGCGAATCTACGCCAGGAATGCCCAAAAATGTTTTGGGTATCTCATTGTTCAGGCAATTCTCACATAGAAATCTCATTGGGAGGAAGGATGTTTGATACACTTTTAAAAATTTGTATCAGAATATATTTTTGGGAAAATCATGGTGAAAGTGGCTATTTTAGTTCATTTTTAGACCTATACATGCTTCTTGTGAGACGCTATCTTCCATGAACCACATATGATACAGACAACATCTTGGTGTCATTCTACCCCTTATAATGTGCTCTAAAATATGGATTATGTCTAGATTCTGGAATAAAAAATTGACATTAACATTAAAGATATGAATATCTTAAAAGTACTTTTTGATTTAGCTTAGTTTTTTACATATTGTCTGGAACAATATACTCATCAAACATGTGACATTTCCAGAGTGGGTGCTCTGCTACCTTTGACATTATGAGCCATTTTATAGATAGAAATTTACAATAAAGGTTATTAAACAATCACATTCTGCAAATCACCAGCAGAGGGAGTTCCCTTTGAATCCATTTTCCCATTCACTGTTGTAGTGTCTTTGGCTATGCCGGATTAAGTGATATGACATGCTATTCTATAAAATCCTTTCTCCGTAATTAATATTACCTGATTGAGCTAATCATGTAAATGTAATTAACTAGAGTCGGGGCACCACAAAATAATATTTATAGAGCTGTTATCTTCCGAATAAACTCTTAAAGACCTAGTAATATTTTACATCAATAGCAGTCAATATTAATCGTCACCTTATTTCAGTCTCATCTGAAAGTTGTACATTCTTGGTTATCTTCACGAACCCTGGCTAACAAGTTGAATCAGCAATACAAAATTGGGTTTAATTATTTATTTACTAAATACCTAACTAATCACACAGAATTACATATACACAGAATGAATCATTCCTTGATTACAAATTATGTCATAAAGGAAAAAGTCCCTAGCGGGCGGAACAGATATGACAGCTGGTTACACAAAAGAAAAGGGGGCTGAGTTTGAGTGAAAGAGCGGGAAGACTTGAGGAACCAAGGGAGAAGCCATGCTATCGTAAATACAGTATCTTATGCGTTCTAAATTACCGTCCATTTGGAAAAGGAAAATGCAATCGATATTTACTCTGAGCTGCGATCGGTAGTTTGGTGGTAGATGGAAGGCCGTGTTGCCCAACCGAGTCCTTTGTCCTTTGAAGAATGTCTCTGGTCGTCACTGGATACGTTGTAGTAACGTCGTTGTGTGGTAGACGGGGTACTCTGTCTGTTCTTTCCTAACCTGCGTTTGTAGCAGCTGTTGCCAACTCAACGGCTAGGAGGTATCACCTCTGTAGTGAATAAGAGTTCAAGGTTCATACCATTCGCAACCAAAGCTCACGCTGATGTTGGCTTAGTTCTGTAGTTGACATGTTAGTCCTTTTAACGCAGAGGCTGCAGACCTCACGTACTTGGAACAGGAGGTTACATTTTCGTCAAGGCTTTATATAGTGGAGCGAGAAGGGTGTGTCTGAAAAGTTTATAAACCATGTCTCTTCACAGGGGCGGGCCAGGTTGAGCAGAGCCCTAACCTTATGAAAACCCAAATCTCTCATTTGGATGCAAAAATGAGATTTAATCTCTTCACCAATAATTTTATATTCAAACATTTAAATTGAACAACTCCGATAACTACAATGTGCAGACTTTCCATTGTAGAGTTTATGTCATCCTATCATTGATGAGTATTTCCCAGATGACAACCAAACTGACATCATATTCATTAAGTACCACCGCATATGTTCAATTGGTCTGATTACCAGAATATAGTTCATTTCCCCCCACCTTCTGATGTTCCAAGAATCTCTATGTTAACCAAGGGGTTTTCAAATTTCACATCAGTAGGCTAGAGAGAGGACAAAAGGGGGGAAGAGGTATTTATGACTGTCATAAACCTACACCCAGGCCAACATCATGACACTGTATTGGTGCTGCTCATAAAATAGATCATAACTTAAAAAGTATAATAGCACCCACTTTGTAAATTGGATGTACTAGTAGAGTATATTGTTCCAAACAATGTCTTAAAATTAACAAAATAAATACATGTGAAAAATTGTATTTCAGAACCTAGTCATGCTCCATATTTTAGAGCACATTCTAAGGTGTATAATGACATCAAGATGGTGTCTGTGTCGTGTACGGTTCAGTAATCATAGGGTCTTACAGGAGACATGTATAGGTCCAAAAAAGGCGTAAAATGGCCACTTTCATAAGGATTTTCTCAAAAATGGTGTGCGATACAAATACATTTAAAATATCCTTCCTCTCAATTAAGTTTCTATGTGAGATTTGGCAGAAAAACCAAGAACTAAACATTTAATTTCACAGACATATAAAATTCCAGATTTAACCCTTAGCCTGTGTTCTGTGATTCAATATTTCCAGAGGAAGATTATTAACCATAGTCCAGGAATAACTGATGCAATGTACTGAATATGAAGTCAAGGTGCCATTATAATATTGATCAAATCCGATATCAATGTGCGTCCATGAAGCTGGCCCTTTATCTTCCTTTTTATCTTAACACAATGTCTTACAACTGCGATTGTTTCATCCTTTATCCACACAACTTCAATGACATTACAGCTTGTTGGGATTTGAGCCAAATATCAGCTGCCCTCTGTCTGAAAACAGACTGACCAATACCAAGGTTAACAGTGGTGACAAGCATGTAGAGAGAGACGACTGTGTGGAAAATATTCAAATTATTGTCAAAGTCTGTACTAAGTCAAATTTTGGAGCTGATGAAATCAGCGACAATCTACAGAGCCCAAAAGAAGTAGAGAATTCCCTGCAGGATCCCAGTGATGGTGACCCTCATCTGACTCTTCAGTCAGGGAGAGGAGAAAGGGCTGCCGCTCTCTTTCATGACAAAGACATGCCTCCTTTGTGTAATAAAATAAAACCAAAATGTATTCATCACATGATTACTAAACAAGAGGTGTACTTACAGGTCTTTCCCAACAATGCAAAGATAAAGAAAACTGATAAATAATAGAAAAGTTAAACGCATAACTGTTTAGCAGTCATATGGCTTGGAGGTAGATGATGACGGCCCCAGTAGATGATGATTTTGATGTTCCTCTTCACCCAGATGAAGCGCGCAAGCTGGGCTGGGACAATCTGTGTGTAGTAGAAAAAACCTGCCTAACAGAGGTTGAAATGCTGGTGGATGAAGTGTACCCCACTGTCAGAGAAGCAGCAAAGCAGAGCTCCAACTGTTCAGTGAAGGGGAATCAACACAAACATTTCACTGCAATAAGAGAGACCACGTAAACAGTTGTGCAGCAAACCAAGAATCCCAGGAGTATCTTTATAGGATGTTTCAGTCTCTCTCTGCCTCACGGTGGACAGAACAGAAAGCAAAAAACAAGTTGGCCAATATGTTAAGAATAGCGAGAGGTCTACTGACTATGGCAAAGGCCAAGATATCCATTTTGATTTAGGCATGCTGCATGGAATATGTTCGCAGTGTTATCTTCTCTCTCAGCTTCCAGGTGCTCAAATGCTGAACACCTCACCAGTGGCAGGGATTTCAGGGTCTCACTCAGGCAACAAAAGAACAAAGTAAATGTGGCATAAACTCTTTACATTGCAACTTTTTATTGGGGCCTGCTGGACTACAACAACAATTCTGAAGGGATCTTGTCCAACTCACAGTTTTCTGAGGTATAACTATTAGGGAGGCACGGTATATCGTCCTTCATATCGTTATCAGACGATAATGGCTTAAAAATATAATATCATTACTGAATCACCTGGAATGAGATATCCATCTTTTTAATGTTTATCTGCAAAACTGATAGATGTCCAACTGAAGGAGTTATGATGGAAAAACAAAAGAAGTACAGTGTAGCACATGCTGGGATATGGAAAACACCTTAAATGTACCGTAACCTGGTGTGCATCTCGGATAAAGATGGAAAACACATGGCCAAGTCAACAAGTAAACCAAAATGACATTAAAAATAAATTAAACCCCTATATTACTCATTTGTAAAATTGAATATAGATTATCACATTATAGCTACATTATGGGCCAGATTAAATAAAGTGAACTAACTACTACTCTAAAATATTAATCTCTCATGGACAGCAACGAGTAGCTGATGCCATTTTACATGATTTTAGTTTTGGGGTTTCTGATATTACTTTAATGTCATTCAACGGCATTTCATATTTGCTGTTGTAGTCTCAGTACCATTCATCTCAGACACCCAGAACTAAAATCTTGCGTAATTTCATCAGATGCTCAATTAAAGACATGTTAGAAAAGTTACTAACTAGACTAGCAAAGTCTCCAGCTCTCTAAACCGAAAATCTCAACCAGTTTCGGGCAAGTCTGCGGCCAAATGTCCTTTTCCCTTTAGAAATTAGAAAGATGCAAGCACCTGTAAAACCATGATTTGTTCAAATCATCAGTGACACAAAATCTTTATACCGGAACAAAGTTCATTGTTAGTCGACAGATGCTACTACCATTTATGTTACTTGTATATGTGCAAGAGAGATTACAGTACCACAGTGACAGTATCATCCACACAACTTCAATGACCTTACAGCCTGTTGAGCTTTGAGCCAAATATCAGCTGCCCTTTGTCTGAAAACAGACTGACCGATACCAAGGTTAACAGTGGTGCCAAACATGTAGAGAGAGATGACAGTGTAGTAAGTATAATAGTTGAAATTTATAGAGGAGTAATTGTTGCTGAAGAAATTAAGGAAGATCCACAGCGCACAAAGGAAATAGAGAATTCCCTGCAGGATCCCAGTGATGGTGACCCTCATCTGACTGTGCAGGCGGGGAGAGGAGAAGGTGCTGCCGCTCTCTTTCATACTCTTCATGTGTCTACGCAGGTAGCACACTGTGACCCAGCTCGACCCCACCATCACACACAGACAAAAAAACATGTAGATCATGTTGGAATAGAAACACACCAGTTCAGTGTAATACAGTCCATCTGTAGAGCCAGAAACAGTGTCATTTGTTGATGTGTAAGTGATGTTATCGTTTCCTTCGGTATTGGTGAAATTAACTTCTAATGCCAAGGCAAACAGAAAGAAAACTCTGTCGACAAGCAGGCCCCAGTAAATGATGATTTTGATGTTCCTCTTCACCCAGATGAAGAGAGCTCGCTGGGCTGGAACGATCTGGGTGTAGTAGAAGAAATTCAGCCAAACGGAGGTTGACATGCTGGTAAATGCAGTGAACGATACAAACGTATCAACATACCGGGACTCTTTGCTTTTAGAGAGTAGCCACAAGCATTCCGCCGTGAATAGAGAGACCAGGAAAATTGTGGTGCAGAAAACCAAGAATCCCAGGAGTAACTTCACAGGCTGTTTGAGTCCCTCTCTGCCTCGCGGTGGACAGAAGAGGCAAAAAGCAAAAAACAAGTTTGCCAATATGTTGAGAATAGCCAGAGGCCCATTGACTATGATATAAGCCAATTCATCCATCCCAATATAGGTTAACGACATTTCTGAAAATCAAGATGTTTATTGTATGTGTACAGGGAGTTACTCTGGGTGCTCAAGTGATGGAAAATAAACCCTGTCAATATCTGAGGGTATGAGGCACCAACAAGGAATACTAATTCAAATACAACATATTTACATTGTAAATATGTAAATGATTGGTCAGCAACAGAAACCAAAAAGGAAGGAATATTTGAATGTAGCACTGTATAAGCTTCCCGAATGGTTAAAACATAGCTAATTTGCTTTTGTTATGGTATAGACGTGTCTTTATGATATGGAGCTGTGGACAGGAATAAACTGGGTGTAGTATAAAGAAATCATGCACATGGAAGTTGGAAGTAGATAAATCAAATCAAATTGCATTTGTCACATGCGCCGAACACAACAGCTGTAGACCTTGCAGTGAAATGCTTACTTACAAGCCCTTAACCAACAATTTTAGGGGGTGGATCAGCTTTAATATTGCGGATAGATTGTTGCTTCCATCAATGTAATTGTCTGTATCATTTCCAATCCCCCATATATTTTTGGTGTAAATATTTCTATATACATACATATGCATAAACATATATGCATACACATAAATACATACTTTTTTTACAATGCAGTTTTAAGAAAAATAAGTGTTAAAAAAGGGATATTTTTTTACTTATTTTTTAAAGTTACAAATAAATAAAGAACAACAGTAAAATAACAGTAGCGAGGCTATATACAGGGGGTACCGTTAGAGTCGATGTGCGGGGGCACCAGATTATTGAGGTAATATGTACATGTAGGTTGAGTTAAAGTGACTCTGCATAGATAATAAACAGAGAGTAGCAGCAGCGTAAAAGAGGTGGGGGGGGGGGGGACAATGCAAATAGTCTGGGTTGCCATTTGATTAGCTGTTCAGGAGTCTTTTGGCTTGGGGGTAGAAGCTCTTAAGAAGCCTTTTGGACCTAGACTTGGTGCTCCGGTACCGCTTGCCGTGGGGTAACAGAGAGAACAGTCTATGTCTAGGGTGCCCTTTGGCAATTTTTAGAGGTCCTGCATGGCAGGAAGCTTGGCCCCAGTGATGTACTGGGCTGTACACACTACCCTCTGCAGTGCCTTGCGGTCAGAGGCCAAGCAGTTGCCATACCAGGCAGTGCTGCAAACAGTCAGTTGTTCACTTGTTCACTTCAGTGAAGAGAAGTGAACAAGTGCACACTTTGGGAGGAAGTAGCAGATAATTTGGACAAAGCTCATATCACTATGAGATGAACAACACATATAGTCTGTATTCATAAACAGTCTCTGAGTAGGATTGCTGATCTAGGATCAGGTCCCCCCTGACCATATAATTGTATTCATTATAATCTAAAAACACTCCTCTTCTGAGACGCTTTATAAATATGGGCCCTGAGCTTGAGTGTGATCATTCAAATACATCTTCCACAATTGATCGCCTTTAAAGAGTCAGACAGGCAGTTGTACAGAACTTTATTTTAATAATTATTAAATACACGTCTGACTAAAACACCAGAGGTAAGAGACCATTCATATTAGAAGGAAGATACTGCATCTAAATATAGCAGGCTTAATTACAAATAATAGTACATCTTTATACAAACAACAAGATCTGAAACTAGGCATGGTGATTGATCTGAATTCAGCCAAGATTCTCACTCACAAATATATACAAACAAACACACACCCTTTTGTGGTCCAAACTTCAGATGTTACTTCTTATAGAATAGGGTGGGGTATGAGTCCCTCTTACAATGCAAGATGTTGAAAATGTCTTCATACATTTCTAACAGTTGAAATATTCAATAAATAACAACTGTTGTACTGTTCAGACCAACAGACTGCAGCAGACCTTGACCATCATTCAATCTGTCATATAAAACCACTTTGGTGCATCTATTCCTCATCTGACAAACACATTGCATTTTTGACATGTTTTCCATCTCATATGCAGTTAAGTATCTTCACAATGTAAGAGAAAAGAAAATCCAGAAAATCACATTGTAGGATTTTTAATGAATTTATTTGCAAATTATGGTGGAAAATAAGTATTTGGTCACCTACAAACAAGCAAGATTTCTGGCTCTCACAGACCTGTAACTTCTTCTTTAAGAGGCTCCTCTGTCCTCCACTCGTTACCTGTATTAATGGCACCTGTTTGAACTCGTTATCAGTATATAAGACACCTGCCCACAACCTCAAACAGTCACACTCCAAACTCCACTATGGCCAAGACCAAAGAGCTGTCAAAGGACACCAGAAACAAAATTGTAGACCTGCACCAGGCTGGGAAGACTGAATCTGCAATAGGTAAGCAGCTTGGTTTGAAGAAATCAACTGTGGGAGCAATTATTAGGAAATGGAAGACATACAAGACCACTGATAATCTCCCTCGATCTGGGGCTCCATGCAAGATCTCACCCCGTGGGGTCAAAATGATCACAAGAACGGTGAGCAAAAATCCCGGAACAACACGGGGGGACCTAGTGAATGACCTGCAGAGAGCTGGGACCAAAGTAACAAAGCCTACCATCAGGAACACACTACGCCGCCAGGGACTCAAATCCTGCAGTGCCAGACGTGTCCCCCTGCTTAAGCCAGTATATGTCCAGGCCCGTCTGAAGTTTGCTAGAGAGCATTTGGATGATCCAGAAGAAGATTGGGAGAATGTCATATGGTCAGATGAAACCAAAATATAACTTTTTGATAAAAACTCAACTCGTCGTGTTTGGAAGACAAAGAATGCTGAGTTGCATCCAAAGAACACCATACCTACTGTGAAGCATGGGGGTGGAAACATCATGCTTTGGGGCTGTTTTTCTGCAAAGGGACCAGGACGACTTATCCGTGTAAAGGACAGAATGAATGGGGCCAATTATCGTGAGATTTTGAGTGAAAACCTCCTTCCATCAGCAAGGGCATTGAAGATGAAACGTTGCTGGTTCTTTCTGCATGACAATGATCCCAAACACACCGCCCGGGCAACGAAGGAGTGGCTTCGTAAGAAGCATTTCAAGGTCCTGGAGTGGCCTAGCCAGTCTCCAGATCTCAACCCCACAAAAAAATCTTTGGAGGGAGTTGAAAGTCCGTGTTGTCCAGCAACAGCCCCAAAACATCACTGCTCTAGAGGAGATCTGCATGGAGGAATGGGCCAAAATACCAGCAACAGTGTGTGAAAACCTTGTGAAGACTTACAGAAAACGTTTGACCTCTGTCATTGCCAACAAAGGGTATATAACAAAGTATTGAGATAAACTTTGGTTATTGACCAAATACTTATTTTCCACCATAATTTGCAAATAAATTCATAAAAAATCCTACAATGTGATTTTCTGGATTTTTTTTTTCTCATTTTGTCTGTCATAGTTGAAGTGTACCTATGATGAAAATTACAGGCCTCTCTCATCTATTTAAGTGGGAGAACTTGCGCAATTGGTGGCTGACTAAATACTTTTTTCCCCCACTGTATAAGGATTATTAGATGAGCATAACATCAAAGAGTGTAGCCTTTTCTGGGTGTTTTGACTCATACCTTGTGGGATTGGTAATAATCTGAGACAGATTTAGGGAGTCCCATTGCTTTAGGACTTGGTCAGGTGATTTAAGCATGTCCCAGTTTAGGAAATTCAGACTTAGTGTAAGGGGCCCGGAAAGAGCTACGGGCGAGTAGGGTACAGGCCGGTGCTTATGGTGGACAACAGCTCTTAGCAACAGACAACAAAGAGCTATTTGAAAGTTTAATGCTTAAAACCAGTAAATCAAATTGTTTGGGGACAGCCTTGGTGGAGACAACCGAACACTGAAGGTGTTCCTTGGTAAAGATTTTCACTCCACCGCCTTTGGAAGATCTGTCTTGCTGAAAAGGTTATAACCAGGAAGGTTACATCAGTGTTTGAAACACTCTTTCTTAACCACGTTTCAGTAATGACCAACACATCTGGATTGAAGCTGTGAACTCACACTTTCAATTGATCAATTATAGGTAATACGTTTCTTATGTTAACATGTGGAAAACCCAGGCTGTTACAAGAGCAGAAATCAGTGAAGCAGATATCCGTGCACAAGTCAGAATTGTGGCTAGCAACAGTAGATAGGCCAGTGTGTACATGCACATTTCCAGATATCATCAGCAGTAATACAATCAGGGCACGACGGCTGACAGGGAGAGATCTGCAGTGTTGATTTTTTCGAACCATTTGAATGTGCATCAGATGGCAAATAGATCATATTGTACAGCAATTTCATCAGGTAATATGAATACAAAGCCGGCGAGAGGTGGTTAGAATAGGATGGGAGGCCAAGAGTCTGTGTAACCAATAGAGAGTCAGAGTCCCGAGTGTGGGAACAAATATTCTGTCCCACGGTTGGGTATAGAAGCAAATTCATAGTCAACAAAGCACGCAGGAGTCATGAGGGAGACAGCATAAAGCACATTCAAAAATACACTGCTCAAAAAAATAAAGGGAACACTTAAACAACACAATGTAACTCCAAGTCAATCACACTTCTGTGAAATCAAACTGTCCACTTAGGAAGCAACACTGATTGACAATAAATTTCACATGCTGTTGCGCAAATGGAATAGACAAAAGGTGGAAATTATAGGCAATTAGCAAGACACCCCCAAAAAAGGAGTGATTCTGCAGGTGGGGACCACAGACCACTTCTCAGTTCCTATGCTTACTGGCTGATGTTTTGGTCACTTTTGAATGCTGGCGGTGCTCTCACTCTAGTGGTAGCATGAGACGGAGTCTACAACCCACACAAGTGGCTCAGGTAGTGCAGTTCATCCAGGATGGCACATCAATGCGAGCTGTGGCAAAAAGGTTTGCTGTGTCTGTCAGCGTAGTGTCCAGAGCATGGAGGCGCTACCAGGAGACAGGCCAGTACATCAGGAGACGTGGAGGAGGCCGTAGGAGGGCAACAACCCAGCAACAGGACCGCTACCTCCGCCTTTGTGCAAGGAGGTGCACTGCCAGAGCCCTGCAAAATGACCTCCAGCAGGCCACAAGCAGTGTATATGACTTGGGGCTTGCCATTGTAAGTTCAAAGAGTCACTCACCCCCAAAAGTGTGTGTGTGCTGATGAAGAGCGAAAGCTTGGGAGAAAGGGGGGAGTGTGGCGGGGGTACCTGTACTAGACAAGGGGAGACAGGCCAGGGCAGAGGGTGAACAGATCGCCAGGTGGAGTCCAAGTAGCAGTGCAGCAGGTAACGGGAGTAGGTGTCACACCCACTTGGGAGAAGCTTTTTTTGGGAGGCAAATTACTTGTAGAAAATCCCAGCTAGCTAGTTATTTGCAATAAGGCACTATGTGAAACTGCAAAAAAAATTGTAAAAGCAATTAAAGTTGTGTTCTAATTAGAAAGCGTTATGTTTATTCAAATCCAAGAAAACACATCACTGAGTACCATTCTTTATATTTTCAAGCATGGTGGTGGCTGCATCATGTTATGGGTTTGCTTGTCATTGGCAACAACTAGAGAGTCTTTTAAGATAAAAAGAAACAGAATAGAGCTAAGCATTGACAAATTCACACTTCAGCAGAATTACAACCCAACACACAAGGCCAAATATAAACTGGAAATGCTTATCAAGACGACATTGAATGTTCCTGAGTGGCTTAGTCACAGTTTTGACTTAAATCGGCTTGGATATCTATGGTAAGAGTTGAAAATGGCTGTCTAGCAATGATCAACAACCAACTTGACAGAGTTTTAGGAATACATTTAAAAAACGTGCAAATATTGTACAATCCAGGTGTGTAAAGCTCTTAGAGACTTCCCCAGAAAGACTCACAGCTGTGATTCTAACATGTATTGACTCAGGGGTGTGAGTAGTTATGTCAATTGGATATTTCTGTATTTACAAAAAAAAAAAAATAGCAACAATTTCTAAAAACGTTTTTTTTCACTTTGTCATAAATGTGTATTGTGTGTAGACAGGTGAGAAGAAACATTTTTTAAATTTGGGCTGTAATACAACAAAGGGCATGAATACTTTCTGAAGGCACTGTATTTGAATTTTCTATACAGTACCAGTCAAAAGTTAGGAAACACCTACTCATTCAATGATTTTCTTTATTTTTACCATTTTCTACATTGTAGAATAATAATGAAGACATCACAACTATGAAATAACACATATGGAATCATGTAGTAACCAAAAAAGTGTTAAACAAATTGAAATATGTTTTATATTTTAGATTCCTCAAAGTAGATACCCTTTGCCTTGATGACAGCTTTGCACACTCTTGGCATTCTCTCAACTAGCTTCACCTGGAATGCTTTTCCAACAGTCTTGAAGGAGTTCCCACATATGCTGAGCACTTGTTGGCTGCTTTTCCTTCACTCTGCGGTCCAACTCATCCCAAACCATCTCAATTGGGTTGAGGTCGGGTGATTGTGGAGGCCAGGTCATCTGATGCAGCAGTTCATGACTCTCCTTCTTGTTCAAATAGCCCTTACACAGCCTGGAGGTGTGTTCTGGGTCATTGTCCTGTTGAAAAATAAATGTTAGTCCCACCAAGCGCAAACCAGATTAAATGGTGTATCGCTGCAGAATGCTGTGGTAGCAATGCTGGATAAGTGTGCCTTGAATTCTAAATAAATCACTGACAGTGTCACCAGCAAAGCACCCCCACACCATCCCACCTCCTCCTCCATACTTCACGGTGGGAACCACACAGGCGGAAATAATCTGTTCACCTATTCTGCGTCTCACAAAGACACGGCGGTTGGAACCAAAAGTCTCAAATTTGGACTCCTCCCACCAAGGGACAGTTTTCCACCGGTCTAATGTCCATTGCTTGTGTTTCCACGTCTACCGGACGTGCTACCTGTCCCAGAACTGCTGTTTTCAACTCTCTAGAGACCGCAGGAGCGGTAGAGATACAGAGATATATTATTTGACCATGCTGGTCATTTATGAAAATTTGAACATCTTGGCCATGTTCTGTTATAATCTCCACCCGGCACAGCCAGAAGAGGACTGGCCACCCCTCATAGCCTGGTTCCTCTCTAGGTTTCTTCCTAGGTTTTGGCCTATCTAGGGAGTTTTTCCTAGCCACCGTGCTTCTACACCTGCATTGCTTGCTGTTTGGGGTTTTAGGCTGGGTTTCTGTACAGCACTTCGAGATATTAGATCATGTACGAAGGACTATAAAAAATAAACTTGATTGATTGAAACTTGATTGATTTCTTGGCCCAAGCAAGTCTCTTCTTATTATTGGTGTCCTTTAGTAATAGTTTCTTAGCAGCAATTCGACCATGAAGGCCTGATTCACGTAGTCTCCCCTGAACAGTTGACGTTGAAATGTGTCTGTTACTTGAGCTCTGAAGCATTTATTTGGGCTGCAATTTCTGAGGCTGTTAACTCTAATGAACTTATTCAGCAGAGGTAAATCGGGGTCTTCCTTTCCTGTGGCGATCCTCATGAGGGCCACTTTCATCAAAGCGCTTGATGGTTTATGCGACTGCACTTGAAGAAACTTTCAAAGTTATTGACATTTTCCAGAATTGACTGACCTTCATGTCTTAAAGTAATGATGCACTGTCATTTCTCTTTGCTTACTTGAACTGTTCTTGCCATAATATGGACTTGGTCTTTTACTAAATAATGCTATCTTCATGTACCACCCCTACCTTGTCACAACACAACTGATTGGCTCAAACGCATTAAGAAGGAAAGAAATTCCACAAATAAACTTTTAACAAGGCACACCTGTTAATTTAAATGCATTCCAGGTGACTACCTCATGAAGCTGGTTGAGAGAATGCCAAGAGTGTGCAAAGCTGTTATCAAGGCAAAGGGTGGCTACTTTGAAGAATCTCAAATATAAAATATATTTTGATTTAACCCTTTTTTGGTTACTACATGATTCCATATGTTTTATTTCATAGTTTATGTCTTCGCTGTTATTCTACAATGTTGAAAATAGTCAAAATAAAGAAAACCCTGGAATGAGTAGGTGTCCAAACTTTTGACTGGTGCTGTATATATATTTATACTCTGTACTTTGACATTGGTCATCCTAATATTTATATATTTCTTAATTATATTCTTTTACTTTTAGATCTGTGTGTGTTGTTGTGAGTTGTTGGATATTACTGCACTGCTGATGCTAGGAACACAAGCATTTCGCTACACTCGCAATAACATCTGCTAAATATGTGTATGCAACCAATAACATTTGATTTGGATTGACTCATTCTCTCGATTCATGACATTATTCTGGCAAGTAAGTGTTTATTTAATCTACTAGGTCAACATATAATGACAGAAGGGAAGCTGCATGTATCTGATTATAGAAAAGTTGACTACCAAAATGTCTGAAATTATAAGCAGAAACCTATCTAAATCAGTCATAAAAAGTATTCTGCTGTTTCTGACAGTAGCCTACAGTGCTTCTTCTATATTAGCGGATTAGGGTCGGGTGCGGGATTTAGATTTTATCACATATATGTTTAGTAAGTCGGTCATTTGCATATGGGTTAATAGCCATTGTGGTCTGGTGCGGGTAATCAAACAGCTGACCGCCGCATCACTAATGTCCACACACACACACACACAATTCCAGAACAGATAGACATGAATACACACATTATGAATACATGGTCACTTTTATAATGAAATGGATTGTTGCTTTTGACATATAATCAAATGAGCAGTTTCTGATGAAGGAAGAGTTCCCACTGGGCGGGGGTAGATACAGCGTGACCACCCACTTTTGAGAGCAAGAGAGAGGAGAGAGAAAATGCTGACAGCATGGCTTCTTGTAATGAACACATCTTACCTCCACACCCACATCTTGTTGACAAATCTGGTTCCAAGAGCGAACTACGCAAATACTTTGCTTACAAAACAGATGAGGGCCAGCCCACTGAAACAACTAAGCAAAAGGGGTTACAAAGCTAGGCAGGTTATCCGTTATACAAGTCAGTATTCGACGTCCATCCATCTGAGACTTTTGTTTTAAATGTGCACTATGTAGAAATCTCTCCACCATTTCCTGTTTGCAAAAATTCAAATAGTTATTCTAATTTCAGTTTATGTGCCAAAACAAGTAAGTATAGTGTAGAGAATCATTGTACCATCTAAACTGCTGTGATTCTTTTTTTCCATAACCAAAAAAACTAAACTTAAGAACAGGAAGCGTAGAAATAGCGCACTGTCACGGCTGTCGTAAGAACGGGACCAAGGCGCAGCGGATGTTGAGTTCCACATATTTAATTCAAATAGAAACTTAAACAAAATATAACAATAAACGAACACCTAAACGTGACTACGTGGTGCACATGCACAAACAATATCCCACAAACACAGGTGGGAAAAATAGCTACTTAAATATGATCCCCAATTAGAGACAATGATTACCAGCTGCCTCTAATTGGGAATCATACAAAACACCAACATAGAAAATATAAACTAAAACACAACATAGAAATTATAAACTAGAATACCCCCTAGTCACGCCCTGACCTACTACACCAGGGGTGTCAAACTCATTCCACGGAGAGCCTAGTGTCTGCAGGTTTTTGGTTTTTCCTTTCAATAAAGCCCTAGACAACCAGGTGTGGGGAGTTCCTAACTAATTAGTGATGTTAATTCATCAATCAAGTACAAGGGAGGAGTGAAAACCCGCAGACACTCGGCACTCCGTGGAATGAGTTTGACACCTGTGTACTACACCATAGAGAAACAAGGGCTCTCTATGGTCAGGGCGTGACACGCACTTCAAACAGATCTACCACTTCTTAGACTTGCTTTCAATGAGGAGATCTATAACTCATATATTTATGTGAATTTGGTCGGGTTGCCGAAAAGTTACATAATGCCTCTTTAAGCCTATTCTTAACCTTAACCCTTACCTTAGCCATTCACTGTTAATGCCTAAACTTAACCTTATACACTTTGAGATTTGACGTTTGGAACAACTTCTACATTTTATGTTTGAGAAACATCGAAGAACGTCTAATACTGACGTGAGTCTGAGCACTTTTAGACAAATCAGGGCAGTGGAAAGGAGGATACATTGCAAAACGACATACATTTTACACATGACGTTTGCATTGTAACGTTATTCTACTAGCAATTAAATTCAAAGTATTTTTCAATGACAGTGACATGACCATATATTCAGCGTGACATTCATTTTAGCATTATAATATGAGTACAAACCAAAAGTAATGTGAAATGCAATCATAACTTAGCTATGACAGCAATATATTTAGACTACTTCCCAATTGTCTGGGCTTGCTAGCAGTAGCCACTAGTCAGCCAGCAGCCCTGGGCGGAGCATTGCACCCTGGAAGTTGAAATACTACGATTCCCAGAGTGTATGCTGTGTAAAACCCATTGTATTTCCATGGTGTGTAGACTATTGCAATACAGAAGCTTCAAAAAATGACCTTTGAAACTAAACTTATTTAGCTGTAATGAATAATTCATCATAGGTCTAAGGAATATCATTTGACCCAATATAATGGCCATGGAAATTCACCCAGATATGTATCAAATTAGATTTTGTATGCTCTGATTCTCAGATATGGTTTGGCATAATGAAAATGTAAGACATTATTCTGTCATTAAATGTGGTGTTTAATTTTTGACAGAAATTGAATATAGAATAGAAGATCAAAAAGAAAGGAGGACCAAGGCACTCTTCGTATATTTAATTAAAATGTTTTTATTTGTAAGGCATGTTCAATGGAAACAAAGTTTTAAAACTAACTAACTAACAAAGTGCGCAATACTATACACATTAAAAAGTAAAATACTGTCGATATGCTATAAAAAAATTCAGCTCAAAGCTAGAAGAATCAGAACGCCTAGAAAGGTATTTCTAACCTTAAATATGCTGGGCAAAGTGCCAAGAATAGGAGAGCCATCTATTCCATAGTACACGAGAACACAACATACATGGACAACAACAGTCTAAACATTGCTGAGAGCAATAGAGCAAAATGTCCACTAGATGACAGCAAATGGACCTATCACGACCCTACAGGAAAGGTGAGAAATCCATATCTTCATTTAAATCAGGGTACATAGTGGCCTGTAGTTTGTAAATCACAAAACTTTCCCTTTGGTTTAGCTGTTTAAGACGGTCCCCTTTTCTAATTGAAGATCAAATTCATTGCCTACCCGTATGGCGTACTTGTGTTCCGCTAAGTGGTCTTGAAGACATCTCTTTGACCGTCCAATGTAGAACACCCTGCACTGTGGACATTCCAATCTGTAGATGATAGGAATGGATTTGCATTTAACGAAATGCTTGACATTTAGAAGCTGTGTCAACAAAATACTTTTTCTGTGCAATGGTTGCACTGGTTACATTCAAAAGAGCCCTTGAGTTTGTGGTCTAGCCAAGTTTTTTTAGGCTAAGAGTGAACATTCCATATGGCCAATTCCAAATAGTCTCATCTTTCGTCCACTTAGTTTCCATGGAATGATGATCTTAAGATACCCAGCTGATGATCTTAAGCCAGCCCAGGGAGGTTTTCCAATATCTCGCAAAGGGCACCTATTGGTAGATGGGTAAAAAAGGAATAAAAGCAGGCATTGAATATCCCTTTGAGCGTGGTAAAGTTTTTAATCCACTTTGGATCCACAATACACCAAGTAACTATACAGGCGTCCTTCCTTCCCAGGGAGTTAATTTTCTATCTGGGGGTGTGCCCCGAACTCCAAGGGACCCCAAGAGCTTGTGTGTATGGTACGCCAGTGACCATAACACTGGCTAAGACAAAAAAATATCACAAACATTCAACTAATAAAGAAAATGTGTTAAATGTTTGTGTGATATGTCCTGGCCAGTGATATGACATTTGAGATTGAAGGGAATTATTAATGTTAATTGAAGAAATAAATACCGGTTCAGGAGCATTTTGGATTAAATCTACTGTATAGTTCTCCACGTCCATAAGATCAATTGGTTGTCTGAAGCCAAGAATGAAAAGACAGGCATTAACAACTAGCGTACCCACCCTAGTCACACCCTGACCTACCCAAAATATATAGAAAAACAGAGATATCTAAGGTCAGGGTGTGACACAAAGGGCTGGATTAAAAAGAAGTGAAGCTTTTAACTGATTTCCATGAGTGTTTAATATTTCGATTTCTGTAATTTGAATTTCGTGCTCTGCAATTTCATCGGATGTTGTCGAAGTGGGACGCTAACGTCCCAATCACGAAGTTAAAGAAGTTAACCTGTCTGGCACCGGGGTTCCGCTAGCGGACCTCCTCCCTCATTCCACTGAAAAGGCAGAGCGCGAAATTCAAAAGATATTTTTTTGAAATATTTAACTTTCACACATTAACAAGTCCAATACAGCAAATGAAAGATACACATCTTGTGAATCCAGCCAACATGTCCGATTTTTAAAATGTTTTACAGCGATAACACCACATATATTTATGTTAGCTCACCACCAAATACAAAAAAGGACAGACATTTTTCACAGCACAGGTAGCATGCACAAAGCCAACCTAACTAACCAAGAACCAACCAAACTAACCAAGAAACAACTTCATCAGATGACAGTCTTATAACATGTTATACAATAAATTTATGTTTTGTTCGAAAAATGTGCATATTTGAGGTATAAATCAGTTTTACATTGCAGCTACCATCACAGCTACCGTCAGAAATAGCACCGAAGCAGCCAGAGTAATTACAGACACCAACGTCAAATACCTAAATACTCATCATAAAACATTTCTGAAAAATACATGGTGTTCAGCAAATGAGACAGGCATCTTGTGATTCCAGCCAATATTTCCGTTTTACAGCGAAAACACAAAATAGCATTATATTAGCTTACCACAATAGCCAGAAACACAAGCCATTCCCCAGCAGCAAAAGTTAGCGATCGTAACAAACCAGCAAAAGATATATAATTTTTGACTAACCTTGATAAGCTTCATCAGATGACAGTCCTATAACATCAGGTTATACATACACTTATGTTTTGTTCAAAAATGTGCATATTTAGAGCTGAAATCAGTGGTTATACATTGTGCTAACGTAGCATCTTTTAAAGACACCAACGTCAAATACCTAAATACTCATCATAAAACATTTCTGAAAAATTGATGGTGTACAGCAAATTAAAGACAAACATCTTGTGAATCCAGCCAATATTTCAGATTTTTTAAGTGTTTTACAGCGAAAACACAATATAGCATTATATTAGCTTACTACAATAGCCTACCACACTACCGCATTCATTCATCAAGGCACGTTAGCAATAGCAATAGGCACGTTAGCGATAGCGAATAAACCAGCAAAAGATATTAATTTTCACTAACCTTCATAAACCTTCATCAGATGACAGTCCTATAACATCAGGTTATACATACACTTATGTTTTGTTCGAAAATGTGCATATTTAGAGCTGAAATCAGTGGTTATACATTGTGCTAACGTAGCATCTTTTTCCCAGAATGTGCGGATATTTTTATGACACTCAACTATTCTGACCAAATAACTATTCATAAACGTTACTAGAAAATACATGTTGTATAGGAAATGATAGATACACTAGTTCTTAATGCAATCGCCGTGTTAGAATTCTAAAAATAACTTAATTACGACATACAGCTTAGTTATAGCGAGAGAGTACCCAAAATCTGGGCGCAAATGACTATTTCACATGTTCGACAGATATATGAAATAGCAAAATAAAATGGGTCCTACTTTTGACGATCTTCCATCAGAATGTTGTACAAGGGGTCCTTTGTCCAGAACAATCGTTGTTTGGATTTAGAATGTCCTCTTCTCCAGTCAATTAGCACGGAAAGCTAGCAAAGTAGCGTGAAGCTCTCCTTCCTGAACAAAGGCACACAACGCAACACGCCTAACGTCCCGAATTTTTTTTAATCATCTAATAAAAGTATATTGTAAAAACATTGTCACATGTATCAAATAAAATCAAAGCCGGAGATATTAGTCGTCTATAACGACAGCTAATAAAAATGCAAAACCAGGTCCCTTCACGCGCTCTCCAGAAAACAGGAAACTGGTGACACGTCATGCCGAGAGCTTTTATTCGACCCCAGATCAAGTTATACACTCCATTTCTTCTCTCACTGTCTGTCGACATCTAGTGGAAGACGTATGAAGTGCATGTATACTGATATATATGAAGGACATTTATAGGCAGGCCCTAGAACAGAGCATCGATTTCAGATTTTCCACTTCCTGTCAGGAAGTTTGCTGCAAAATGAGTTCTGTTTTACTCACAGATATAATTCAAACGGTTTTAGAAACTAGAGAGTGTTTCCTATCCAATAGTAATAATAATATGCATATTGTACGAGCAAGAATTGAGTACGAGGCCGTTTAAATTGGGCACGATTTTCCCCCAAAGTGAAAACAGCGCCCTCTGTCCTCAACAGGTTAAAGAAGGTTTTTTAAACCCTGAGACAACTGAGACATGTATTATGTATGTGTGCCATTCAGAGGGTGAATGGGTAAGACAAAATATGTGTTTTTCATGCTGAACAGTTTCCCGTGTGTATCAAGAATGGTCACCACCCAAAGGACATCCAGCCAATTTGACACAAAATGTGGGAAGCATTGTTGTCAACATGGGCCAGCATCCATGTGGAACACTTTAAACACCTTATAGAGTCCATGCCCTGACAAATTGAGGCTCTTCTGAGGGCAAAGGGGGGTGCACCTCAATATCAGAAATGTGGTCCTAATGTTTTGGACACTCAGTGTATAAGTCAATTTGCAGCAAGGAAATGCATGGTTATCTTCAAATTTGCTAAACAGATTATATGTGTTGATAGTCCATGGAAGAAACCAAAGAAATATCACACGTCTTAGGTATGAAAACATGTTCAAAGGTACATAACCTGTTTCAAATCAGATCAAATTGGTCACATACACATGGTTAGCAGATGTTATTGCGATGGCCTTGAGATAGAAGCTGTTTTTCAGTTTCTCGGTCCCAGCTTTGATGCACCTGTACTGACCTCCCCTTCTGTATGGTAGCGGGGTGAACAGGCAGTGTTCGGGTGGTTGTTGTCATCCTTGATGATCTTTTTGGCATTCCTGTGACATCGGGTGCTGTAGGTGTCCTGGAGGGAAGGTAGTTTTCCCCCGGTGAGGCTTGTGCAGACCCCACCACCCTCTGGAGAGCCTTGCGTTTGTGTGCGGTGCAGTTGCAGTACCAGGCGGTGATACAGCCCGACATGCTAAAAGTTTGTGAGGGTTTTAGGTGACAAACCACATTTCTTCAGCCTCCTAAGGTTGAAGAGGCGCTGTTGCGCCTTCTTCACCACTGTCTGTGTGGGTGGACCATTTCAAGTTTGTCCGTGATGTGTAAACCGAGGAACTTTCCACCTTCTCCACTTTGCATCTCTGATATAGGCGGAAATCACAATGTAGAAACATGGACCAAAAACTGTAAAATAAAAAAATAAAAAAATAAATGAACAATAATATATATATATATTGTGGCAGACCAGGGGGTTGGGTCAAAACGTTTACACAGATCAGACACGGACAGAGTAGGATTAGCTAGGATTAGGTGTTAATTAAAATAATGGTTCAAAAGAAAATAATAGGTCTTCCCCATGAGACCTTTTCCGGGATAACGTCTTCTTGGCTCTGGGTCTTGCTGTATCCTGTGGGGATCAAAAACTGAACTCACTCCTGTTACCTCTGCAACTGTCCCCAACTATACGGGAGTCCTTCCTTCCCCCACTCTCTCCCCTGTGCGCTGCCCTTCTGGCAGCTTTATGGGACTTGTACAGCTGGTGAGCAATCAGCCCTTAATTACTCACCAACTCCCAATCAGCCACAAATAGTCCTGGCCGGAGAGCCCGTCGAGACCTGGCACGTCCAGCAGATGGAGCCATCGCCTCATGATGTATACTCCGTCTGTCACCAGGCCTCGACAAGTCTTCCCCTGGTGGCTGACCTGCTGTACGCAACAATATATAAATAAATACATCTATTAATAGAGAAACATTTGAAGAAAAGAGAAAGGGTAATTATCACATTAAAGCCTACTCAATGGACCAGTTTCACAGACCCAGATTAAATGGGCGATTCCATGTTTTAGCTATCTCAGATTGTTCTGGCAATTCTCACATAGAAACTTAATTGGGAGAAAGGTTGTTTGATATGCTTTTTACATTTGTATCAGAATCTATTTTTGCGAAAATCATGATGAAAGTTTCCATTTTAGGCCCTTTTTAGACCTATATCTTATTATGGATCCCTTCGCGCGCCAATCCCATTAGCGGGATTGATTTGACAATATCCAGTGAAATTGCAGAGCGCCAAATTCAAAAACAGAAATACTCATAATAAGAATTCATAAAGCAAACAAGTTTTAAAGATCGGTTTAAACTTCTTGTTAATCCAGCCAAGGTGTCAGATTTCAAAAAGGCTTTACGGCGAAAGCAAACCATGCGATTATCTGAGGACAGCTCCCAGCATACCAACACATGAAAATCAGATTTCAACCAGGCAGGTGCTACACAAAAGTCAGAAATAACTATTTAATTGATGCCTTACCTTTTGAAGATCTTCTTCTGTTGGCACTCCAAAATGTCCCATAAACATCACAAATGGTCTTTTTGTTTGATAAATTGTTTCTTTATATCCCCAAAATGTCCATTTATTTGGCGCGTTTGATTCAGAAAAACACCGGTTTCAACTCGCCGAACATGCCTACAAAGTATCTAATAAGTTACCTGTAAACTTTGTCCAAACATTTCAAACAACTTTCCTAATAAAATTTTAGGTATTTTAAAACGTAAATAATCAATACAATTTAAGACGGAATATACTGTGTTCAATAGAGGATCAAATGTAAGTGGAGCAAGTTCCAGGTCACCCGCCCCAAACAAAAAAGTACACTTGGCTTGACTCTCAGAAAGGAAAGGGCTACTTCTTAATTTCTCAAAGGCAAAACATCAACCAATTTCTAAAGACTGTTGACATCTAGTGGAAGCCATAGGAACTGAAATCATATTTTTATTAAAAAGGGATTGCCATAGAAAACTAATGAAAAACAGATTGAGCTAAAAAAATAAATCCTGGATGGAATGTGCTCGGGGCTTCGCCTGCAAAATCAGTTCTGTTATACTCACAGACATTATTCAAACAGTTTTAGAAACTTCAGGGTGTTTTCTATCAAAATCCACTAATAGTATGCATATCCTAGCTTCTGGGCCTGAGTAGCAGGCAGTTTACTTTGGACACGCTTTTCATCCGGACGTGAAAATACTGCCCCCTAGCCCAAAGAGGATAATATATTCCTCTTGTAAGATGCTACGATCCATGAATCGCACATGATACAGACAATGTATTGGTGTCATTATACTCTTTATAGTGTGCTCTAAAATAGGAAGTATGTCTAGATTATGAAGTAAAAAATCACAAATCTATTCAACATCAAATATATTAATATCACAAAAGTACTTTTTGATTTAGCTTCTTTTTCGACAATATTGTTTGGAACGATTTACCCATGTCAAATTTCCAGAGTGGATGCTCTGCTAGGTTTGTCTATATGAGCCATTTTATATGTAGAAATGTACATTATATGTTTTTAACCAATCACATTTAACAAAGAGTATTCCACTTTTTTATTGGGGCCTGCTGGACTACAACAACAATTCTGAAGGGATCTTGTCCAACTCACAGATTTACGGTTTTCTGAAGTATATCTATTAGGGAGGCATGGTATATCGTCCTTCATATCTTTTTCGAATCCAAGATGGCGTAGCAGTCAGATGTCCTTTGTCCTCGTCTTGTCCCGTGTATATATATTTAATATATTTTTCTTCGCATATCTTTTTATATATATATTCTTTTCTTCTTAAAAACTCAACTTCAAAACACTCTCCTGCAACCCACCTCACCAAATGTGGTGCGGATCTGTTTTTTTTTTCTTCCTCAAAAGTATTATTCACCTCGTATCCGAAATCTACAACAGAAGCTAACCAGAAGTTAGCCAGCTCACAAGCTAACGTTAGTAGTTCAGCTAACCACAGCTAGCGCTCATCAGCTATCCTTTAGCTCGGAAAACTATTGCCAGTTTTGTACAACGCGACTCAGACCAGAGCATACCAGACCTATTTTCTCTCCATATCCCCGGATTTTTACCTCAAGCTCTGGACATTTACACCTGGATCTTGCAGCTAACTAGCTGCTATCCGAGTGACTATCGGCTAACATCAATTCCGGCGCACACCAATTATCCCGGAGCTAGCCAGCTGAAGAGTTCCATCAGCCACTCCTGGGCTACAATCACCTATCCGGACCCGTTTTACTGCCGATGCGGAGCCCCACCGGGCCTTCACGACTGGGATACCGACGTTATCTGCCCGAGGGCGTATTTCAACTGGCCCCTCCATCGCGACGTAACCTGAACGTCCATATACTAACTGCGGCCCGCTAATCGTTAGCTGTCTTGAGCATATCGGCTGCTATCTGAACAGGTCTATCGAACAATCTTCTTAGGCCACTATAACTATTTTGACAATTGGATTGGTCCCCTCTACCACACGGAACCCCACTAATCTACCGACGGAATTGCACGGCGTGGTTAAAAACAGACCTCCATCTTCTGCTAGCTTGCTACCCATGACTAGCTGTCTGAATCACGAAGCTAGCACCAGTTAGCAAACACAATTCTACAACTCACAACCTCTCTTTCGCCACCGCCATCCGGCTTGGATTCTCTGTCGACACGACCACGTCTGGTCTGCAGACAAATACCCCATCCGCTGTGCCCTCAACCGGCCTCCGTCTGAGCAGACCCCCTCCGTCTGAGCAGACCACCCCCGTCTGAGCAGACCACCCCCCCGGGCTACTAACTTTAAACGCCGCGGGCTAGTTTAGTGGAGGCCTCACTGCTCCATCTACGGCTGCCCCCTGGACACTATGATCACTCGGCTACATAGCTGATGCCTGCTTGACTGTCCATTAATTCACGGTACTCCATTCCGTTTATTTGTGTTTTATCTGTCGGCTCTGTGCTTTAACTCAGGATCTGTGTGTAGTTAATCCGACCCTGTCTGCCTGGTCGTCGCCATTTTTACCTGCTGTTGCTGTTAGCTGACTAGCTGCTGTTATCTCACCTGTTGTTTTAGCTAGCTCTCCCAATCAAGACCTGCAATCACTTTATGCCTTATTGTATGTCTCTCTCAAATATCAATATGCCTTGCATACTGTTGTTCAGGCTAGTTATCATTGTTTTGGTTTGCAATGGACCCCGTAGTTCCACTCTCCGTACCTCTGATACCTCCTTTGTCCCACCCCCCACACATGCGGTGACCTCACCCATTGAGACCAGCATGTCCAGAGATACAACCTCTCTTATCATCACCCAGTGCCTGGGCTTACCTCCGCTGTACCCGTGCCCCACCATACCCTGGTCTGCACATTATGCCCAGAATCTATTCTACCACGCCCATAAATCTGCTCCTTTTATTCCTTGTCCCCAACGCTCTAGGCGACCAGTTTTGATAGCCTTCATCCTACTACTCCTCTGTTCCTCGGGTGATGTGGAGGTAAACCCAGGCCCTGCATGTCCCCAGTCACCCTCATTTGTTGACTTCTGTGATCGAAAAAGCCTTGGCCTTATGCATGTCAACATCAGAAGCCTCCTCCCTAAGTTTGCCTTACTCACCGCTTTAGCACACTCTGCCAACCCTGATGTCCTTGCCGTTTCCGAATCCTGGCTTAAGAAGGCCACCAAAAATTCTGAGATTTCCATACCCAACTATAACACTTTCCGTCAAGATAGAACTGCCAAAGGGGGAGGAGTTGCAATCTACTGCAGAGATAGCCTGCAAAGTTCTGTCATACTTTCCAGGTCTATGCCCAAACAGTTCGAACTTCTAATTTTAAAAATTAATCTCTCCAGAAATAAGTCTCTCACTGTTGCCGCCTGCTACCGACCCCCCTCAGCTCCCAGCTGTGCCCTGGACACCATCTGTGAATTGATCGCTCCCCATCTAGCTTCAGAGTTTGTTCTGTTAGGTGACCTAAACTGGGATATGCTTAACACCCCGGCAGTCCTACAATCTAAGCTTGATGCCCTCAATCTCACTCAAATCATCAAGGAACCCACCAGGTACAACCCTAAATCCGTAAACATGGGCACCCTAATAGACATTATCCTGACCAACTTGCCCTCCAAATACACCTCTGCTGTCTTCAATCAAGATCTCAGCGATCACTGCCTCATTGCCTGTATCCGCCACGGGTCTGCGGCCAAACGACCACCCCTCATCACTGTCAAACGCTCCCTAAAACACTTCTGCGAGCAGGCCTTTCTAATCGACCTGGCCCGGGTACCCTGGAAGGATATTGACCTCATCCCGTCAGTTGAGGATGCCTGGTCATTCTTTAAAAGTTACTTCCTCACCATATTAGACAAGCATGCTCCGTTCAAAAAATGCAGAACCAAGAACAGATATAGCCCTTGGTTCACTCCAGACCTGACTGCCCTCGACCAGCACAAAAACATCCTGTGGCGAACTGCAATAGCATCGAAGAGCCCCCGCGATATGCAACTGTTCAGGGAAGTCAGGAACCAATACACGCAGTCAGTCAGGAAAGCAAAGGCCAGCTTTTTCAAGCAGAAATTTGCATCCTGTAGCTCTAACTCCAAAAAGTTCTGGGATACTGTAAAGTCCATGGAAAACAAGAGCACCTCCTCCCAGCTGCCCACTTCACTGAGGCTAGGTAACACGGTCACCACTGATAAGTCCGTGATAATCGAAAACTTCAACAAACATTTCTCAATGGCTGGCCATGCCTTCCTCCTGGCGACTCCAACCTTGGCCAACAGCCCCGCCCCCCCCGCTGCTACTCGCCCAAGCCTCCCCAGCTTCTCCTTTACCCATATCCAGATAGCAGATATTCTGAAAGAGCTGGAAAACCTGGACCCATACAAATCAGCTGGGCTTGACAATCTGGACCCCCTATTTCTGAAACTGTCCGCCGCCATTGTCGCACCCCCTATTACCAGCCTGTTCAACCTCTCCTTCGTATCATCTGAGATCCCCAAGGATTGGAAAGCTGCCGCGGTCATCCCCCTCTTCAAAGGGGGAGACACCCTGGACCCAAACTGTTACAGACCTATATCCATCCTGCCCTGCCTATCTAAGGTCTTCGAAAGCCAAGTCAACAAACAGATCACTGACCATCTCGAATCCCACCGTACCTTCTCCGCTGTGCAATCCGGTTTCCGAGCCGGTCACGGGTGCACCTCAGTCACGCTCAAGGTACTAAACGATGTCATAACCGCCATCGATAAAAGACATTACTGTGCAGCCGTCTTCATCGACCTGGCCAAGGCTTTCGTCTCTGTCAATCACCATATTTTTATCGGCAGACTCAGTAGCCTCGGTTTTTCTAATGACTGCCTTGCCTGGTTCACCAACTACTTTGCAGACAGAGTTCAGTGTGTCAAATCGGAGGGCATGTTGTCCGGTCCTCTGGCAGTCTCTATGGGGGTACCAAAGGGTTCAATTCTCGGGCCGACTCTTTTCTCTGTATACATCAATGATGTTGCTCTTGCTGCGGGCGATTCCCTGATCCACCTCTACGCAGACGACACCATTCTGTATACTTCCGGCCCTTCCTTGGACACTGTGCTATCTAACCTCCAAACGAGCTTCAATGCCATACAACACTCCTTCCGTGGCCTCCAACTGCTCTTAAACGCTAGTAAAACCAAATGCATGCTTTTCAACCGTTCGCTGCCTGCACCCGCACGCCCGACTAGCATCACCACCCTGGACGGTTCCGACCTAGAATATGTGGACATCTATAAGTACCTAGGTGTCTGGCTAGACTGCAAACTCTCCTTCCAGACTCATATCAAACATCTCCAATCCAAAATCAAATCTAGAGTCGGCTTTCTATTCCGCAACATAGCCTCCTTCACTCACGCCGCCAAACTTACCCTAGTAAAACTGACTATCCTACCGATCCTCGACTTCGGCGATGTCATCTACAAAATAGCTTCCAATACTCTACTCAGCAAACTGGATGCAGTTTATCACAGTGCCATCCGTTTTGTTACTAAATGAACCTTATACGACCCACCACTGCGACCTGTATGCCCTAGTCGGCTGGCCCTCGCTACATGTTCGTCGTCAGACCCACTGGCTCCAGGTCATCTACAAGGCTATGCTAGGTAAAGTGCCGCCTTATCTCAGTTCACTGGTCACGATGGCTACACCCACCCGTAGCACGCGCTCCAGCAGGTGTATCTCACTGATCATCCCTAAAGCCAAAACCTCATTTGGACGCTTTTCCTTCCAGTTCTCTGCTGCCTGCGACTGGAACGAATTGCAAAAATCTCTGAAGTTGGAGACTTTTATCTCCCTCAACAACTTTAAAAATCTGCTATCCGAGCAGCTAACCGATCGCTGCAGCTGTACATAGTCCATCTGTAAACTACCCACCCAATTTACCTACCTCACCCCCCATACTGCTTTTATTTATTTACTTTTCTGCTCTTTTGCACACCAGTATCTCTTCTTGCACATGATCATCTGATGATTTATCACTCCAGTGTTAATCTGCTAAATTGTAATTACTCGATTTATTGCCTACCTCATGCCTTTTGCACACATTGTATATAGATTCTCTTTTTTTTTCTACCATGTTATTGACTTGTTTATTGTTTACTCCATGTGTAACTCTGTGTTGTTGTCTGTTCACACTGCTATGCTTTATCTTGGCCAGGTCGCAGTTGCAAATGAGAACTTGTTCTCAACTAGCCTACCTGGTTAAATAAAGGTGAAATAAAAATAAAATAAATAAATATCGGTATCAGACAATAATGGCTAGAAAAACATATCAGTATTGAATCACATCTTTATAATCTTTATCTGCAAACCTGACAGATGCCCAGCTGAAGGAGTTTAATATTGGAGAAAAACAAAAAGGTACAGTGTAGCACATGCCTGGGTTATGGAAAACACCTTAAATGTACCGTAACCAGGTTTGCATCTCGGATACAAATGGAAAACACAGAGCCATGTCAACAAGTAAAAGGAAAAAAAAAATAAAAAAAAATCAATCAATCAATTTTATTTTATATAGCCCTTCGTACATCAGATAATATCTCGAAGTGCTGTACAGAAACCCAGCCTAAAACCCCAAACAGCTAGAATGCAGGTGTAGAAGCACGGTGGCTAGGAAAAACTCCCTAGAAAGGCCAAAACCTAGGAAGAAACCTAGAGAGGAACCAGGCTATGAGGGGTGGCCAGTCCTCTTCTGGCTGTGCCGGGTGGAGATTATAACAGAACTATGCCAAGATGTTCAAAAATGTTCATAAGTGACAAGCATGGTCAAATAATAATCATGAATAATTTTCAGTTGGCTTTTCATAGCTGATCATTAAGAGTTGAAAAACAACAGGTCTGGGACAGGTGGCGGTTCCATAACCGCAGGCAGAACAGCTGAAACTGGAATAGCAGCAAGGCCAGGCGGACTGGGGACAGCAAGGAGTCACCACGGGCGGCAGTCCCGATGCATGGTCCTAGGGCCCAGGTCCTCCGAGAGAAAGAAAGAGAGAAGGAGAAAATTAGAGAGAGCCAAGATTTTCAAAATGTTCATAAATGACAAGCATGGTCAAATAATAATCAGGAATAAATCTCAGTTGGCTTTTCATAGCCGATCATTAAGAGTTGAAACAGCAGGTCTGGGACAGGTAGGGGTTCCATAACCGCAGGCAGAAGAGTTGAAACTGGAATAGCAGCAAGGCCAGGCGGACTGGGGGCAGCAAGGAGTCACCACGGCCGGTAGTCCCGACGTATGGTCCTAGGGCTCAGGTCCTCCGAGAGAAAGAGAGAAGGAGAAAATTAGAGAGAGCCAAGATTTTCAAAATGTTCATAAATGACAAGCATGGTCAAATAATAATCAGGAATAAATCTCAGTTGGCTTTTCATAGCCAATCATTAAGAGTTGAAAACAGCAGGTCTGGGACAGGTAGGGGTTTCGTAACCGCAGGCAGAAACAGTTGAAACTGGAATAACAGCAAGGCCGGGCGGACTGGGGACAGCAATGTGTCAGCATGCCCGGTAGTCCTGACGTATGGTCCTAGGGCTCAGGTTCTCAGAGAGAAAGAGAGAACGAGAGAATTAGAGAGAGCATACTTAAATTCACACAGGACACTGGATAAGACAGGAGAAGTATTCCAGGTATAACCAACAGACCCTAGCCCCCCGACACATAAACTACTGCAGCATAAATACTGGAGGCTGAGACAGGAGCGGTCAGGAGACACTGTGGCCCCATCCGAAGAAACCCCCGGACAGGGCCAAACAGGAAGGATATAACCCCACCCACTCTGCCAAAGCACAGCCCCCACACCACTAGAGGGATATCCTCAACCACCAACTTACAATCCTGAGACAAGGCCGAGTATAGCCCACAAAGGTCTCCATCACAGCACAACCAAGGGGGGGCGCCAACCCAGACAGGAAGTTCACGTCAGTAACTCAACCCACTCAAGTGACGCACCCCTCCTAGGGACGGCATGAAAGAGCACCAGCAAGCCAGTGACTCAGCCCCAGTAACAGGGTTAGAGGCAGAGAATCCCAGTGGAGAGAGGGGAACCGGCCCTGGAGAGACAGCAAGGGCGGTTCGTTGCTCCAGAGCCTTTCCGTTCACCTTCACACTCCTGGGCCAGACTACACTCAATCATATGACCTACTGAAGAGATAAGTCTTCAGTAAAGACTTAAAGGTTGAGACTGAGTCTGCGTCTCTCACATGGGTAGGCAGACTGTTCCATAAAAATGGAGATCTATAGGAGAAAGCCCTGCCTCCAGCTGTTTGCTTAGAAATTTTAGGGACAATTAGGAGGCCTGCGTCTTGTGACCGTAGCGTACGTGTAGGTATGTACGGCAGGACCAACTCGGAAAGATAGGTAGGAGCAAGCCCATGTAACGCTTTAAAGGTTAACAGTAAAACCTTGAAATCAGCCCTTGCCTTAACGGGAAGCCAGTGTAGGGAAGCTAGCACTGGAGTAATATGATCAAATTTCTTGGTTCTAGTCAGGATTCTAGCAGCCGTATTTAGCACTAACTGAAGTTTATTTAGTGCTTTATCCGGGTAGCCGGAAAGTAGAGCATTGCAGTAGTCTAACCTAGAAGCAACAAATGCATGGATTAATTTTTCTGCATCATTTTTGGACAGAAAATTTCTGATTTTTGCAATGTTACGTAGATGGAAAAAAGCTGTCCTTGAAACAGTCTTGATATGTTCGTCAAAAGAGAGATCAGGGTCAAGAGTAACGCCGAGGTCCTTCACAGTTTTATTTGAGACGACTTTACAACCATCAAGATGAATTGTCAGATTTAACAGAAGATCTCTTTGTTTCTTGGGACCTAGAACAAGCATCTCTGTTTTGTCCGAGTTTAAAAGTAGAAAGTTTTCAGCCATCCACTTCCTTATGTCTGAAACACAGGCTTCTAGCGAGGGCAATTTTGGGGCTTCACCATGTTTCATTGAAATGTACAGCTGTGTGTCATCCGCATAGCAGTGAAAGTTAACATTATGTTTTCGAATAACATCCCCAAGAGGTAAAATATATAGTGAAAACAATAGTGGTCCTAAAACGGAACCTTGAGGAACACCGAAATGTACAGTTGATTTGTCAGAGGACAGACCATTCACAGAGACAAACTGATATCTTTCCGACAGGTAAGATCTAAACCAGGCCAGAACTTGTCCGTGTAGACCAATTTGGGTTTCCAGTCTCTCCAAAAGAATGTGGTGATCGATGGTGTCAAAGGCAGCACTAAGGTCTAGTAGCACGAGGACAGATGCAGAGCCTCGGTCTGACGCCATTAAAAGGTCATTTACCACCTTCACAAGTGCAGTCTCAGTGCTATGATGGGGTCTAAAACCAGACTGAAGCATTTCGTATACATTGTTTGTCTTCAGAAAGGCAGTGAGTTGCTGCGCAACAGCTTTTTCTAAAATTTTTGAGAGGAATGGAAGATTCGATATAGGCCGATAGTTTTTTATATTTTCCGGGTCAAGGTTTGGCTTTTTCAAGAGAGGCTTTATCACTGCCACTTTTAGTGAGTTTGGTACACATCCGGTGGATAGAGAGCTGTTTATTATGTTCAACATAGGAGGGCCAAGCACAGGAAGCAGCTCCTTCAGCAGTTTAGTAGGAATAGGATCCAGTATGCAGCTTGAAGGTTTAGAGGCCATGATTATTTTCATCATTGTGTCAAGAGATATAGTACTAAAACACTTGAGTGTCTCTCCCGATCCCAGGCCCTCGCAGAGCTGTGCAGATCCAGGACAGCTAAGCCCTGGAGGAATACGCAGATTCAAAGAGGAGTCCGTAATTTGCTTTCTAATGGTCATGATCTTTTCCTCAAAGAAGTTCATGAATTTATTACTGCTGAAGTGAAAGCCATCCTCTCTTGGGGAATGCTGCTTTTTAGTTAGCTTTGCAACAGTATCAAAAAGAAATTTTGGATTGTTCTTATTTTCCTCGATTAAGTTGGAAAAGTAGGATGATCGAGCAGCAGTGAGGGCTCTTCGGTACTGCACGGTACTTACTGTCTTTCCAAGCTAGTCGGAAGACTTCCAGTTTTGTGTGGCGCCATTTCCGTTCCAATTTCCTGGAAGCTTGCTTCAAAGCTCGGGTATTTTCTGTATACCAGGGAGCTAGTTTCTTATGACAAATGTTTTTCGTTTTTAGGGGTGCAACTGCATCTAGGGTATTGCGCAAGGTTAAATTGAGTTCCTCAGTTAAGTGGTTAACTGATTTTTGTCCTCTGACGTCCTTGGGTAGGCAGAAGGAGTCTGGAAGGGCATCAAGGAATTTTTGTGTTGTCTGAGAATTTATAGCACGACTTTTGATGCTCCTTGGTTGGGGTCTGAGCAGATTATTTGTTGCGATTGCAAACGTAATAAAATGGTGGTCCGATAGTCCAGGATTATGTGGAAAAACATTAAGATCTACAACATTTATTCCATGGGACAAAACTAGGTCCAGAGTATGACTGTGGCAGTGAGTAGGTCCAGAGACATGTTGGACAAAACCCACTGAGTCGATGATGGCTCCGAAAGACTTTTGGAGTGGGTCTGTGGACTTCTCCATGTGAATATTAAAATCACCAAAAATTAGAATATGATCTGCTATGACTACAAGGTCTGATAGGAATTCAGGAAACTCAGAGAGGAACGCTGTATATGGCCCAGGAGGCCTGTAAACAGTAGCTATAAAAAGTGATTGAGTTGGCTGCATAGATTTCATGACTAGAAGCTCAAAAGACGAAAACGCCATTTTTTTTTTTGTAAATTGAAATTTGCTATTGTAGATGTTAGCAACACCTCCGCCTTTGCGGGATGCACGGGGGATATGGTCACTAGTGTAACCAGGAGGTGAGGCCTCATTTAACACAGTAAATTCATCAGGCTTAAGCCATGTTTCAGTCAGGCCAATCACATCAAGATTATGATCAGTGATTAGTTCATTGACTATGACTGCCTTTGAAGTGAGGGATCTAACATTAAGTAACCCTATTTTGAGATGTGAGGTATCACGATCTCTCTCAATAATGGCAGGAATGGAGGAGGTCTTTATCCTAATAAGATTGCTAAGGCGAACACCGCCATGTTTAGTTTTGCCCAACCTAGGTCGAGGCACAGACACAGTCTCAATGGGTATGGCTGAGCTGACTACACTGACTGTGCTATTGGCAGACTCCACTAAGCTGGCAGGTTGGCTAACAGCCTGCTGCCTGGCCTGCACCCTATTTCATTGTGGGGCTAAAGGAGTTAGAGCCCTATCTATGTTGGTAGATAAGATGAGAGCACCCCTCCAGGTAGGATGGAGTCCGTCACTCCTTAGCAGGTCAGGCTTGGTCCTGTTTGTGGGTGAGTCCCAGAAAGAGGGCCAATTATCTACAAATTCTATCTTTTGGGAGGGGCAGAAAACAGTTTTCAACCAGCGATTGAGTGCTGAGACTCTGCTGTAGAGCTCGTCACTCCCCCTAACTGGGAGGGGGCCAGAGACAATTACTCGATGCCGACACATCTTTCTAGCTGATTTACACGCTGAAGCTATGTTGCACTTGGTGACCTCTGACTGTTTCATCCTAACATCGTTGGTGCCGACGTGGATAACAATATCTCTATACTCTCTACACTCGCCAGATTTAGCTTTAGCCAGCACCATCTTAAGATTAGCCTTAACGTCGGTAGCCCTGCCCCCTGGTAAACAGTGTATGATCGCTGGGTGATTCGTTTTAAGTCTAATACTGCGGGTAATGGAGTCGCCAATGACTAGGGTTTTCAATTTGTCAGAGCTAACGGTGGGAGCCTTCGGCGTCTCAGACCCCGTAACGGGAGGAGTAGAGACAAGAGAAGACTCAGACTCAGACTCCGACTCGCTACATAATGGGGAAAACCGGTTGAAAGTTTCTGTCGGCTGAATGAGCGACACCGGTTGAGCATTCCAACAGCATTTCCCTCCAGAAGCCATGAGAAAGTTGTCCGGCTGCGGGGACTGTGCGGGGGGATTTATACTAACGTTACTATCTGTACTTACTGGTGGCACAGACGCTGTTTCTTCCTTTCCTACACTGAAAATACCCTTGCCTAACGATTGCGTCTGAAGCTGGGCTTGCAGCACAGCTATTTTCGCCGTAAGGCGATCGTTCTCCTGTATATTATGAGTACAGCGACTGCAATTAGAAGACATCATGTTAATGTTACTACTTAGCTTCGGTTGTTGAAGGTGTTGACGAACCATGTCCAGATAAAGCGTCCGGAGTGAAAAGGTTGAATGAGGGAAAAAAGTTGCGATGGAAAAACTAAAAATATAAACGGTAATTAAAAACAGAAACAAAACAAAAAACGTAAAGTTGTCAGCTAGCAAAGTAAAGTAAAGTTCGCAGCAAATCGCACAGCAACAAAACGCACAGCAACACGTCTCACGTAAATGAACACAGTATACTTACTACTCATTTGTAAAACAGAAAACAGATTATCACATTATAGCTACATTATGGAACAGTTTCACAGACCCAGATTAAATAAAGGGAACTACTTATCCCTTTAATGTTAATCTCTAGTGGACAGACGTACAAAATGAGTAGCTGACGCCATTTTAGTTCTGGGTTGAGCACATGTTCTAACTAGACTAGAGATGTCTCCACCCCTCTAAACTGATACTCTCAGACAGTTTTGGGCAAGTGTGCAGCAAAATATCCCCTTCCCTTTCGAAATTGGAAAGATTTGAGCACCTGCAAATTGGTGATTTGAGATTACAGGACCACAGTGACTTTTTGATTTAGCTTCTTTTTCCACAGTATTGTTTGGAACGATTTACCCATGTCACATTTCCAGAGTGGATGCTCTGCTAGGTTTGTCTATATGAGCCATTTTATATGAAGAAAGGTACATTATATGTTTTTAACAAATCACTTTTAACAAATCTCCAGCAGAGGGATTTCCCTTTGAATACATTTTTCCAGTCACTGTATTGGTGGTGCTAATAAAGTTGATCATAAATTAAAAAGTAGTAGAGCATCCACTTTGTAAATGTGATGTACTTGTAGAGTAGATTATCTTAAAATTATATAAATAAAAAAATTAACGTGATTTTATTTTATTTTAAACATACTACATGTTTTAGAGAACACTATAAGGAGTATATTACTGACTCCAAGATGGTGTCTGTGTCATGTATGGATAAGAAATTATAGGGTTTTACAGGGGGCATGATAGGTCTAAAAAGGGCATAAAAAATGCCACTTTCATCGTGATTTTAAACGTGATGGTTTGTGACACAATTGTATATCAAACATCCTTCTATGTGAGAATTAGCAGAACAATCTGATACCAAATTATTTTGGGGCCTTCCTGGCATTGAATTGCAGAAATCCAGGTGCAGGTTTTACTCTGGTTATAAACCAAGAACTAAACATGTCATGGACTGTCACGATCGTCGTTAGGTGAAAGAGAGGACCAAGGCGCAGCGTGATATAAATACACCTTCTTTTTAATAGAAGAAAAAACAAACACTAATACAAACTAGACAAAACAACCGTGAAGCTATCAAACGAAAGTGCATACACAAGCAACTAACGTCAAGACATAGACAATTACCCACAACCTACCTAATGCCTATGGCTGCCTAAATATGGCTCTCAATCAGAGACAACGATAGACAGCTGTCTCTAATTGAGAACCAATCTAGGCAACCATAGACTTACATAAACACCTACACTGAAAACAACCCCTAGACAATACAAACACCCTAGACTAGACAAAAAAACACAAACATCCCCCATGTCACACCCTGACCTAACTAAAATAATAAAGAAAACAAAGATAACTAAGGCCAGGGCGTGACATGGACATGCAAAATCCTACATTTGACCTTTAGCCTATGGTCTGTGATTCAATATTTCCAGATGAAGATTGTTAACCATAATCAAGGAATTATTGAGGCAATGTCTATGAAGTCAAGGTGTCATTATGATATTCAATAAATCCATTATAGTCCTGGGGTAGATAGACTTAATCTGTGTCCATGAAGCTGGCCCTTCATCTTCCTTTTTAACAAAACACAGCATGACATGACATCTAAATCTAACAATGCATATAGATCATTGTCATACAACTGTGATGGTTTCATCCTTCATCCAACCAACTTCAATGTCCTTCCAGCCTGCTGGGCTTTGAGACAAATAATCTGCCCTCTGTCTGAAAACAGACTGACAAAAACCAGGTTTACCGCTCTCTTTCATGATGAAGATTATTTTCACTTAAATACATGTCTCCTTTGTGTAATACAGTCCATTTGAACCAGAAACAGTGTCATTCATTGAGGTGTGCTGTTAGTGCTGTTATTTCCAGAGACATTGATGAGAAAAACTACTGAAATATTAACAGCAGCATCAAACGAAATTAACGGCTTTCGACAAACAGGTCCCAGTAGATGATGATTTTGATGTTCCTCTTCACCCAGATGAAGAGCGCTCGCTGGGCTGGGACAATCTGGGATTAGTAGAAAAAATTCAGTTTCCAAGTGTTAACATGCTGAACACTCCTGTCACACCCTGATCTATTTCACCTGTCTTTGTGCTTGTCTCCACTCCCTCCAGGTGTTGCAAATCTTCCTCATTATCCCCAGTGTATTTATACCTGTGTTCTCTGTTTGTTTATTGCCAGTTCTTCTTGTCTTGTCAGGTTTTACCAACGTGTTTTTCCATCTCCCTGCTTTCTGAAGTTCTGTTTCATAGTTTCCCCGGTTCTGACCATTCTGCCTGTCCTGCCTGCCTGCTGTTCTGTACCTTATTGACTCTGCCCTGGATTACGGACCTCTGCCTGCCTTTGACCTGTCTTTTACCTGCCCCCTGTTTGGGTCAATAAACATCTGTGACTCTAGCTGTCTGCATCTGGGTCTTGGCCCTGTCCGTCGGACGGGGCCACAGTGTTTCCCGACCCCTCCTGTCTCAGCGGGATGTTGGTGCCTGGCGGTGTTCGCTCGTCGGTCCTGGAGTGGGCCCACTCCTCCAGGCTTGCCTGCCACCCGGTTGGTCTACAATAGTCCCTGATGTCTCCGCGTTCGTCGCCGCCTGCACGGTCTGCGTGCAGAACAAGACTTCTCGGCAAGCTCCGGCTGATCTTCACCATCCATGGTCTCACATCTCCCTGGACTTCGTCACATGTCTTCCCCTGTCTGATGGCAACACGGCCATCCTTACAGTAGTGGACCGGTTTTCCAAAACCGCCCACTTCATTCTTCTCCCCAAACTACCCTCTGCCAAAGAGACGACACAACTCATGACGCAGCATGTCTCCCGGATCCATGGACTCCTGGTGGACATGGTCTCCGGCCGGGGCCCTCAGTTCTCGTCTCTGTTCTGGAAGGCGTTCTGCACGCTCATTGGGTCGTCAGCCAGCCTGTTCACCGGGTTCCACCCCAGTCCAACGGTCAGTTGGAGCAAGCCAATCAATACCTGGAGACAACTCTTTGCTGCCTTGTCTCCACCAACCCCACCACCTGGAGCCAGCAACTTGTGTGGATTGAATATGCCTTCAACACCCTCCCTTGCTCTGCCACTGGGCTCTCGCCTTCGAGTGTTCCCTGGGGTATCAGGCCCCGCTCTTCCCAGAACAAGAGGAAGAGGTCGGCATACCCTTGGCCCAGATGTTTGTCCGCCGCTGTCGCCGTACCTGGAAGAGAGCCCGGTCGGCTCTTCTCAAGACCACCTCCAGGTACAGTAAATCTAACAAGGTATACGGGGCATTGTCATACAACTGTGGTTGTTTAATCTTTTATCCCACAACTTCAATGACATTACAGCCTGCTGGACTTGGAGCCAAATATCAGCTGCTCTCTGTTTGAAAACAGACTGACCAATACCCAAGTTTACAGTGGTGACAAACATGTAGAGAGAGACAACTGTGTGGAAAGTTTGGAAATTATTGTCAAAGTCTGTATTAGGTTTCCAGCTGATGAAATCAGCCAGGATCCACAGAGCTCAAAGAAAGTAAAGCATTCCCTGCAGGATCCTAGTGATGGTGTCTGACTTGCGGGGAGAGGAGGAGGAACTGCACTTCTCTTTCGTGCTCTTCCTGTGTCTTCGAAGGAAGCACCCTGTGGCCTAGCTCGACCCCACCATCTTACGCAGAGACTAAGATAATTTTCACATATAGACATGCCTCCTTTGTGTAATAAAGTCTATTTCAGCCAGAAGCAATGCCATTCGTTGAGGTGCAAGTGCTGTTGGTGCTGTTATTTCCAGAGACATTGGTGAGAAAAACATCTGAAAGAGAAACTGCAGCATCAAACAAAAATAACAGGCTGTCAACAAACAGGCCCTAGTAGATGATGAGTTTGATGTTTCAGCTCCTCTGAAAATATAGTTTACCAAGCTACAAATGACTTCATACTATAATAAGTTATAATACACTGAAGCTACACTTAAGAAAAATATAGTTTACTTAACTAAAGTTACTTTGAAAAAATATTTCACTATATCCAAACTATTTCATGAAAAATTATATCTAAATATGACATGTCTTGTAATGCAAGTTGCAAGAACAGATCACTCTGTACTCAGATGTTAACAGAATGTGTAATTTATCCTGTTAAACACAAAAATTGTGTTTCGAGTTAAAATTAGGCAGGTCTAAAATAAAATTCCTGCTTACTCACCCATATTTGATTTTTGCAAAAAAAAGTAGTGTGTAGTTCCAGTAGTTAGCTACACCGCTACATGGAACAAGTAATTAACTACTGAAAACATGACCTAGATTGGAATTTATTTCAACTACCACTGAGTTACTGACACATGTAGTTTAATTACTAACACGTAGTTCACTATTCCCCAACACTGCCAGGTAAACAGTTGTGCAACAAACCAATAATCCCAGGAGTATCTTTACAGGCTGTTTCAGTCTCTCTCTGCCTTGCGGTGGACAGAACAGAAAAGACAAAAATCAAAAAACAAGGGCAAGACATCCATCTTGATATAGGAATGCTGCATTTCTGACAAGCCAGAGGAATATGTTCGCAGTGATATCTTCTCTCTCAGCTTCCAGGTGCTCAAATGCTGAACACCTCACCAGTGGCAGGGATTTCAGGGTGTCTCACTCAGGCAACAAAAGAACAAAGTAAATGTAGCTTAACCTATTTACATCGTAGATACAGAAATTAATGAGCTGTAACAAACTAAAAAAGAAACAATGTAAATGTAGAACATTACATGAGCTTCATAGGGCATTATTAAAATGAGCTTACAGTGCCTTCAGAAAATATGAATACCCCTTGACTTATTCTACATTTTGTTCTTATAGCCTGAATTCAAAATGGATTAAATATATTTATTTTTCTCACCCATCTGCACACAATACCCCATTATGACAAAGTGAAAACGTGTTTAAAAAAAATATATTTTAGCAAATTTGAAAATGAAATACAGAAATATCTTGTTTACATAAGTTTTTACACTATAAGTAAGTAACACATAAGTAACACACTATATTACTCATTTGTAAAAGAGACCAGGTTACAGTATCTATCACATTATGGGCCAGTTTCACAGACCAAGGTTAAATACAGTCATATAAATAAAATGTTCATGTAACGCTCGTCTTCCTCCTCGTCTGAAGAGGAGCAAGGATCGGACCAAAACGCAGCGTGGGTTGAATACATACTTATTTATTATTATAAACGAAGATGGAAAAAACACTTAAACAAACTACAAAATAATAAACGACGTTAACAGACCTGAACTTGAGAACACAAAACATGAACGCACGAACGAAACGAAACAGTACTGTGTGGTGAAACAAACACAGACACAGCAACAATCACCCACAAACAAACAGTGAGAACAGCCTACCTTAATATGGTTCTCAATCAGAGGAAACGTAAAACACCTGCCCCTGATTGAGAACCATATCAGGCTAATACAATGAACCCAACATAGAAACACATAACATAGAATGCCCACCCAGCTCACGTCCTGACCAACTAAACAAGGCTAAACAAAGGAAATAAGGTCAGGAACGTGACAGTTCATCTCTCATGGACAGATGTTATCATGACACAAGGTGACCCAGATGCAGACACAGGAGGCAGATGTTTGGAGTCTTACAATATTTATTAATCCAATAGGGGGAGGCAAGAGAATGGTTGTGGACAGGCAAAAGGGTAAAAACCAGTTCAGAGTCCAAAAGATACCGAAGGGCAGGCAGAATCAAGGTCAGGGCAGGCAGGATGATCAGGCAGGCGGGAAAGTAGTCCAGAGTCAGGCGGGGGACAAAACCGGGAGGACAATCAAAAAGAGAACGGGAAAAACACGCTGGTTGACTTGACTGACTGGCTCAGAGAGACAGGAAACACCGGGATAATACACTGGGGAGAATAAGCAACACCTGGAGACAATCACAAGGACAAATGAAACAAATCAGGGCGTTACGATAACGCCCCCAGGGACGTCACCCAGATTTTGGGCACTCTCTCGCTATAACTAAGCTGGATGTCGTAATGAAGTTATTTTTAGAATTCTAACACGGCGATTGCATTAACTTCTACTTCATCACAATCCCGGATCCGGGAGCACCCCCATCAGTAAAAAAGCTGACTAAACTAGCATAGCGTCACAAGTAAATACTAGCATCTACATATCATTAAATCACAAGTCCAAGACACCAGATGAAAGATACACATCTTGTGAATCCAGCCATCATATCTGATTTTTAAAATGTTTTACAGGGAAGACACAATATGTAAATCTATTAGCTAACCACGACAGCAAAAGACACAACTTTTTTTTCCCATCATTTTTTTCCTGCATAGGTAGCTATCACAATTTCGACCAAATAAAGCTATAAATAGCCACTAACCAAGAAACAACTTCATCAGATGACACTCTGATAACATATGTATTGTATAGCATATGTTTTGTTAGAAACATGTGCATATTTCAGGTATAAATCATAGTTTACCATTGCAGCCACCATCACAACTCTCACCAAAGCAACTAGAATAACTACAGAGACCAACGTGAATTACCAACGTGAATCCAGCCAATATTTCAGATTTTTTAAGTGTTTTACAGCGAAAACACAATATAGCATTATATTAGCTTACTACAATAGCCAACCACAAAACAGCATTGATTCAAGTCAACAATAGCGATAACGAATAAACCAGCAAAAGATATTAATTTTTTCACTAACCTTCTCAAACTTCTTCAGATGACAGTCCTATAACATCATATTACACAATACATATAGAGTTTGTTCGAAAATTTGCATATTTAGCGGCACAAATCGTGGTTATACAATGAGAATAGTAGCCAAGCTGCCAACAATATGTCGGGAGAAATCTTGGGAGAGGCACCTAATCTAATCAGTAACTAAATTTAAACTTGACTAAAAAATACAGGTTGGACAGCAAATGAAAGATACATTAGTTCTTAATGCAATCGCTGTGTTAGATTTTTAAAATTAACGTTACTACGACATACAGCGCACCGAAATTAATGGCGGAATATGAGTTTTACATTTTTCAACAGAACAACGAATTAACATCATAAATAGTTCTTACTTTTTGATGAGCTCCCATCAGAATCTTGGGCAAGTTGTCCTTTTTCCAAAAGAATCGTTGCTCGGTTGTAGATTGTCGCCTTCAACTTTGGAATTAGCAGTAAACATTAGCCATGTGGGCCAGACGTGCCCAACTCACTAGAACGCAGCACAAATAAATACCCGAAAATCGCAATATACTGATATAAACTGATATAACTCGGTTTAAAATAACAACATTATGATGTCTTTAACACCTATATCGAATAAAATCAGAGCTGGATATATCTACGGGCTATAACGGGAGCTTTCTAGAACGCCATCCTGAGGTCTGTCTTGCGTCGTGGCGAAGGAAAGAAAGAGAGGACCCCACGTTGCCAGCCCATTTATAAGGCCTCAGATCTGCCTAGCAACTCCATTTCAATTCTCACTATTTGCTGACATCCAGGGGAAGGCGTATGCAGTGCATCTCAACCAATAGAAGACATGCAAATTAATAAACCGACCTCAGAACAGCCTGCAGATTTCAGATTTCTCACTTCCTCAGAGGAAAATTGCTCCAACTCGAGTTCTGTTTTACTCACAGATATAATTCAAACGGTTTTAGAAACTAGAGAGTGTTTTCTATCCAATAGTAATAATAATATGCATATTGTACGAGCAAGAATTGAGTACGAGGCAGTTTAATTTGGGAATGAAATTATTACAAAGTGCAAACAGCACCCCCTATTGAGAAAAAGTCAAGAACTAGTGTATCTATCATTTCCTATACAACATGTATTTTTTAGTAATGTTTATGAATAGTTATTTGGTCAGAATATGTGGGTGTCAGAAAAATAACCGGACGTTGTGGGAAAAAGATGCTACGTTAGCACAATGTATAACCACTGATTTCAGCTCTAAATATGCACATTTTCGAACAAAACATAAGTGTATGTATAACTTGATGTTATAGGACTGTCATCTGATGAAGCTTATCAAGGTTAGTCAAAAATTATATATCTTTTGCTGGTTTGTTACGATCGCTAACTTTTGCTGCTGGGGAATGGCTTGTGTTTCTGGCTATTGTGGTAAGCTAATATAATGCTATTTTGTGTTTTCGCTGTAAAACGGAAATATTGGCTGGAATCACAAGATGCCTGTCTCATTTGCTGTACACCATGTATTTTTCAGAAATGTTTTATGATGAGTATTTAGGTATTTGACGTTGGTGTCTGTAATTACTCTGACTGCTTCGGTGCTATTTCTGACGGTAGCTGTGATGGTAGCTGCAATGTAAAACTGATTTATACCTCAAATATGCACATTTTTCGAACAAAACATAGATTTATTGTATAACATGTTATAAGACTGTCATCTTGGTTATAAGACTGTTCTTGGTTAGTTAGGTTGGTTTTGTGCATGCTACCTGTGCTGTGAAAAATGTCTGTCCTTTGTTGTATTTGGTGGTGAGCTAACATAAATATACGTGGTGTTTTCGCTGTAAAACATTTTAAAAATCGGACATGTTGGCTGGATTCACAAGATGTTTATCTTTCATATGCTGTATTGGATTTGTTAATGTGTGAAAGTTAAATATTTCAAAAAAATATATTTTGAATTTCGCGCCCTGCACTTGAAGTGGCTGTTGTCATATTGTGCCCGGCTTCGGGCTTGCAGCCCAAAGAAGTTTTTAACTCCCCAGTAGTAAATGCACGGGCGCAGGGTCTTGTCCTTCTCCTCAAAGAAAAACCCTGTGCCGGCAGGAGATGCAGACAGACTCTTCTATGTACTCCTCCATAGCAATGGTCTCAGGTCCGGACAGAGAGTACAACCGACCCCGAGGTGGTATAGTGCCTGGGAGAAGATCAATGGCATAATCATAAGGATGGTTAGGGGGAAGGGAAGTAGCACATGCCTTGCTAAACACTTCCAGGAGGTCATGGTATTCCGTGGGGATAGCAGAGACATCCACAGTCTTACTAACCTCCTGAGGAAGACTAGGGGAAGGCTGTGCTCCTTTAAGGCAGTGAGAATGGCAAAATGGGCTCCAACCCAGGATGGAGCTTGTGGTCCAGTCAATCACAGGATTGTGCTTTAGGAGCCAGGAAAATCCCTGAACAACCGGAACATGGGGAGATGCAATGAGGAGGAACTGTATAGTCTCACTGTGGTTACCTGAAACCCGTAACGTAATTGAACAGGCACAGTACTATGGGTGACTTCCCCTATAGAGCGGCCGTACAGTGCCCTAGCATCCATGGGGACAGAGAGAGGCTGAGTGGGAATACCAAGCTCTGAAGCAATAGTGGAATCCATAAAACTCTCATCAGCCATAGAGACAATGAGCACTCAAAGAGACTTTGATTGGTCTCCCCACAGCACAAGTACAAAAAAAGGTGTGCGGGTGATGGGAATTAGAGAACTCCCAGTCTGACTCACCATAGTACTGGTACCCACCAGGGACAAGGGTTTTCTAATAGGGCATGTAGCTATAAAATGTCCTACCCCTCCATAGTACAGACAACAGTTATTATTTATCCTCCGTGAGCGCTCCCAAACTGATAGCCTAGTTCTTCCACACTGCATAGGTTCAGGAGTATCCAACTCACCCGTCATAGATTCACGGGAGAGCTCGGGTGGCTTCGACTACTCTCGGAAGAGCTGCCTTCGGAAACTTCCTGATTCCATAGGAGGTGAACGCGGCATATCGGGTGCACGAGTGTGCCCGAGACCAGACTTCTCACTCTTGCATTCCCTTAGGCGTCCATCAATTTTAATGGTTAACTTCTTATGGGAAGGTGGGATGGTAGCGTCAAACTTGGCCAACATCCGTTGAAATTGCAGAGCGCGAAATTCAAAAATACCAAATTCAAAAGATTTAACATTCTTGAAAATATATGTGTTATACATCAAAATAAACTTTAACTTCTTGTTAATCCAGCCGCTGTGTCAGATTTCAAAAAGGCCTTACGGCGAAAGCAATGTGATTATCTGAGGACAGCGCCCCGCATACAAACACATGAAAATCATATTTCAACCAGGCAGGTGCGCCACAAAAGCCAGAAATAGCGATATAATTAATGCCTTACCTTTGAAGATCTTCTTCTGTTGGCACTCCAAAATGTCCCAGAAACATCACAAATGGTCCTTTTGTTCGATAATGTCCTTCTTTATTTCCAAAAATGTCCATTTATTTGGCGCGTTTGATTCAGAAACACACCGGTTTCAACTCGCCCAACATGCCTAAAAAGTATCTAATAAATTACCTGTAAACTTGGTCGAAACATTTCAAACAACATTCCTAATCCAACCTCAGGTACCCTAAAACGTAAATAATTGATCAAATTTAAGACCGAATAAACTGTTTCCAATACCGGATAACGTGATAGCCCACAACGTGAAGCGCGCTCCAATTCACGCGCATCAAAACAGTAGAGTCCACCTGGAGTGACACTTACAATGAATAGCTTTACCTCTTGATTTCTCAAAAGAAAAACATCGAACAATTTCTAAAGACTGTTGACATCTAGTGGAAGCCGCGGACGTTCAGATCGGGGTCTGTTAGTTCCATCCCCACGCACCCCCTCTCCTATCCCCATGGAGCTGGGAGGGGCGGTACGCAGGGAGACCAGAGGGGGTTCCAGCTTGTGCACCATCTGTGGCCGCAGAGGTCACACTGCCGGTCGGTGCTGGGTTGGTTCCTCTAGGTATCCATGCAGCAGGCAGGGCGCTCTGGCGTCACCCCAGGTGAGCCGGCACCATTCTCACCCTCTGTTGCACATATGTTTGTGTATGTCACTTTCCCTGAGTTTTCCCCGCATTCCCAGCATAAGGCACTCGTCGATTCAGGCGCGGCTGGGAATTTTATTGAATAATCGTTCGCCCATAGTTTAGGGATCCCCATTGTTCCTGTGGCTGTGCCCTTCACCGTTCACGCATTAGATAGTCGACCATTAGGGTCAGGGTTGATTAGGGAGGTCACTGCTCCTCTGGGCATGGTATGTTAATCCTAACCTGCTGTGGTGCACCAAAAATAACAAACGTAGCGGCACTACTGTCTAATTGGTTTGTCTATTGTCTTCTGGAGAATTAACATTGCTTTGTGTTTATGTACCACGAGATGTCTGTGCTTTTATAGGATGGCTGTTTATACATACAAACTAACAGACAGAAAGTATTCAAACCCCTTGACTTTTTCCACATTTTACTGTTTTACAGCCAGAATTTTAATTTGATTAAAATTAGATGTATATGTCACTGGCCTGCCTACACATGATACCTCGTAATGTCAAAGTGGAATTATGTTTCAAATGTGTTTTACTAACAAACAAAAAACATTATGAAAAGCTGAAATGTCTTGAGTCAATAAGTATTCAACTCTTTGTTATGGCAAGCCTAAAAAAAGTTCAGGCATAAAAATGTGCTTAACAAGTCACAGAAGTTGCATGGACTCACAGTGTCTAATAGTTTTGAACATGCTTTTTTAAGATCCCTCAGTCAAGCATAGATTCAACCACAAGGACCTTGGCTGGGTTTCCCAAAAGCATCATAGCACTAAGATCATCTTTTATCCATTTAGTTTCAATGAAATTAAGATGATCTTCGTGCTACGATGCTTTTGGGAAACCCAGCCCAGGATGTTTTTCCAATGCCTCGCAAAGAAAGGCACCTATTGGTAGATGGGTAAAAAAAAAGCAGACACTGAATATCCTTTTGAGCATGGTGAAGTTTTCAATTAGACTTTGGATGGTATATCAATACACCCATCATAACACTGGCTAAGACAAAATAATATCACACAAACATTCAACTAATAAAGAACATTTGTTAATTGTTTGTGTGATATTATTATTTCCTAGTAGCATTATTCTCGTTAATTTAAGAAATACCTTTTGGATTAGACCTACTGTATAGCTGTCCATGTCTTTTGGATTAGACCTACTGTATAGCTGTCCATGTCTTTTGGATTAGACCTACTGTATAGCTGTCCATGTCTTTTGGATTAGACCTACTGTATGGCTCTCCATGTCTTTTGGATTAGACCTACTGTATGGCTCTCCATGTCTTTTGGATTAGACCTACTGTATAGCTCTCCATGTCTTTTGGATTAGACCTACTGTATAGCTCTCCATGTCTTTTGGATTAGACCTACTGTATAGCTGTCCATGTCTTTTGGATTAGACCTACTGTATGGCTCTCCATGTCTTTTGGATTAGACCTACTGTATGGCTCTCCATGTCTTTTGGATTAGACCTACTGTATAGCTGTCCATGTCTTTTGGATTAGACCTACTGTATGGCTCTCCATGTCTTTTGGATTAGACCTACTGTATGGCTCTCCATGTCTTTTGGATTAGACCTACTGTATAGCTGTCCATGTCTTTTGGATTAGACCTACTGTATGGCTCTCCATGTCTTTTGGATTAGACCTACTGTATATCTGTCCATGTCTTTTGGATTAGACCTACTGTATAGCTGTCCATGTCTTTTGGATTAGACCTACTGTATAGCTCTCCATGTCTTTTGGATTAGACCTACTGTATAGCTGTCCATGTCTTTTGGATTAGACCTACTGTATAGCTCTCCATGTCTTTTGGATGAGACCTACTGTATAGCTCTCCATGTCTTTTGGATTAGACCTACTGTATAGCTCTCCATGTCTTTTGGATTAGACCTACTGTATAGCTCTCCATGTCTTTTGGATTAGACCTACTGTATAGCTCTCCATGTCTTTTGGATTAGACCTACTGTATGGCTCTCCATGTCTTTTGGATTAGACCTACTGTATGGCTCTCCATGTCACTAAGATCTATTGGTTGTCTGAAGTCTCCATCAGCCCAAAAGGAAAATACAGGCAACATGACCTACTCTGTTCTATATTATTTATTTATAGAGCACACAAAGCAAAGTCACTAAGTCACACTGAACCAAAAGCAAAATTTCATGCAATTAAAGTCATACACAAGTTAAATCTGTTACAAATTCACCAAAAACACAATTTCACACAATAAAAGGTACACTGCATGCACGTTCAAATTTTAATAATTCAAAGTTTAATAATATATTATTATTTTTTAAATCAGAGGCAGCTCAAACATAGAACATGTAAGAATTAACTCTATAGCCATTTATACCGTACATTATAGGGAAATAATGCATGTTCTAGAATTCCCTTCTAGCCAAGCAGAATCAAGTATCAACAATGCCATGGTAAAATTGGTACTGAGTGTACAAAGCATTAAAACACCTGCTCTTTCCATGAAATTGACTGACCATAATCAAGGAATAATTTAGGCAATGTCAAAGACGTCAAGGTGTCACTGTAATATTCAATAAATCCAATATAGTCCTGGGGTAGATGGACTGAATCTGTGTCCATGAAATTTGACAATAATCTTGCTTTTTAACTAAATACAGCATGACATAACATCTAAATCTAACAATGCATATGGGTCAATGTCATACAACTGTGATGGTTTCATCCTTCATCCACCCAACTTCAATGACCTTGCAGCCTGAAGGCTTTGATACAAATATAAGCTGCTCTCTGTCTGAAAACAGACTGACCAACACCCAGGTTTACAGTGTTGACAAAAATGCAGAGATGACTGTGTGGAAAATATTGAACTTATTGTCAAAGTCTCTACTAGGGGAAGGCTTCCAGCTGAAGACATCAGCGAAGATCCACAGAGCAAAAAGGAAGTGATGGTGGCCCTCATCTGACTCTGTAGTCGAGGAGGGGAAAAGAGTCTGCCACTGTCTTTCATGACTAAAGCCATTTTCATATAAATACATGTCTCCTTTGTGTAATACAGTCAATTTGAACCAGAAACAGTGTCATTCATTGAGGTGTGCTGTTAGTGCTGTTATTTCCAGAGACATTGATGAGAAAAACTACTGAAATATTAACAGCAGCATCAAACAAAATTAACGGCTTTCGACAAACAGGTCCCAGTAGATGATGATTTTGATGTTCCTCTTCACCCAGATGAAGAGCGCTCGCTGGGCTGGGACAATCTGGGATTAGAAGAAAAAAATCAGTTTCCAGGTGTTAAAATACTGAACACCCCACCAGAGCCAGGGATTTCAGGAATGTCTCTCTCAGCCAACAAGAAAACTAAATAAATGTAGCATAACCTTTTTAAATTATATATACAGAAATTAATGAGCTTTAACAAATTAAAATTAAAACAATGTAAATGTAGAACTTTACATAAGCTTTATAAAGCCCTATTAAAATGAGGTTATATGCCATCATTGTTCTGAGTCCTCTTTGCATTCACATCGATATGTTTAGAAATTAACCAAGATCTTTTTCCAACATTCACTCAGTGCACTCTGGGTTTTTACAAAGTGCAGGACAAGCCATTCCACCAGAAGGTGCTATCAGACAGCTAGATACATACTTACATTTTGGAAGCTAAAAGATTGCATTTAGTTAAAAGAAAAAACAATAATTGTAATCAGAAGATACTATTAACATGTATATATTATTAATAACAGAATAAATAGCAGAATAATAACTGCAGATACAATAATGCTACTGCCCCTTTAAGAGCTCAAATTGATTTTGTATGCTATGTTGTGATTCTCACCAAATATGTTGTCTTCTCACGCTATTCAAATCCCACTATCGAGTAAACACTTTATGAAACTCTCTTAGCCTATAGATCACATATTGCAAACAAATAATCCGAACAAAAAATCAACACATTATTGAAATTTCTGTGGATCCTTAACAGTCGCAAATCAATATCTAAAAACAGCATACGTTTGTTCCGCGAACCTGTACAACATCATCTCTCTTTTGTGTCACCATTGTGAGAGTGTATGGCGGGGAAAACAGTGTTGCAGTAGTCTAGTGTGTGTTGCGGTAATGGGAATAATGACACGCGCAGGGGGCGGCAGGTAGCCTAGTGGTTAGAACGTTCGGCCAGAAACTGAAAGGTTTGCTGGATCGAATTCCTGAGCTGACAAGTTAAAAATCTGTTGTTCTGAACAAGGCAGTTAACCCACTGTTTCCCGGTAGGCCATTGTAAATAAGAATTTGTTCTTAACTGACTTGATTAGTTAAATAAAAGCCACTTGGAGAGCTTCTTCTTCTTTGTTTTTTTAAATGGTGGTTGGCAATCACCGCCACCAATTGGACTGGAGTGTAAATCCATTACAGTTTGTAAAACAAAGAAAAAAAAAGTACACTTCAGACTAAACCAACACTCATTAAAAACCTACTACCCCATTCCACTACTTTTACCCTGTCTGCTCCTACACCATGCCAATGGCCTGGGAGGACAGGCCACCACCAAAAAACACACTATAACTATTCTGAAGTCAAATCTCGTACACCCGAGTAATTCTCTGCAGCTGCCACCACAACATCTATTTTCTGTGATTTATGTTCCATTTCTGTGGTAGGTTTTTAATTTTTTAAATTATTAGGATCCCCATTAGCCAACGCCAATGGTGATTATGACCATTGCTATAAACCAATGCTATAAACTGTAAGGGGCCAACATTTATGAAGCATATATCCCTCGTTGGCCTATCCCTCTATGCTGACACAGATCTCCTACTCACACGGATCCCCTCAGAATCCCTCAACCTTGGCCCATTCTCCTCTAGTTTCTTCTCTGACTCATCACATGACATCCTCTGCACTACTCTGACCATTCCCACCTCAACCTGCCTCTCTCGCACAGGGCAATTCCGATCCTAAGCAACGTGGGGACTCTTACAATTGACAAACACAACTTTTCCCAACAAAACTACACATTCCTCTATCCCTGGGGAGCTTCATGTTCACATAAAAAGTCTGCAGCCAAATGTCCCCTTCCTTTTAGAAATTCGAAAGATGTGAGCGCATGTGAAATCGTGATTTGTCCAAATGATCAGTGATGAAAAAACTGCATACCAGAAAAAAGTTCCTTGTTAGTTGTTGCATGCCAGAGTCTGTCGACAGATGCTACTACCATTTATGTTACTTGTATATGTCCAAGAGAGATTACAGTACCACAGTGACAGTATCATCCACACAACTTCAATGACCTTACAGCCTGTTGAGCTTTGAGCCAAATATCAGCTGCCCTTTGTCTGAAAACAGACTGACCGATACCAAGGTTAACAGTGGTGCCAAACATGTAGAGAGAGATGACAGTGTTGAAAAAAGTATAGTTGAAGACTACAGAGAAATTGATGCTGAAGAAAGAAATGAAGATCCACAGCGCACAAAGGAAGTAGAGAATTCCCTGCAGGATCCCAGTGATGGTGACCCTCATCTGACTGTGCAGGCGGGGAGAGGAGAAGGGGCTGCCGCTCTCTTTCATACTCTTCATGTGTCTACGCAGGTAGCACACTGTGACCCAGCTCGACCCCACCATCAAACACAGACAAAAAAACATGTAGATCATTTTGGAATAGAAACACACCAGTTCAGTGTAATACAGTCCATCTGTAGAGCCAGAAACAGTGTCATTTGTTGATGTGTAAGTGATGTTATCGTTTCCCTCAACATTTTTGAGACAATAAACTATTGATGTACTAACAGCCAAGTCAAACAGAAAGAAAACTCTGTCGACAAACAGGCCCCAGTAAATTATGATTTTGATGTTCCTCTTCACCCAGATGAAGAGAGCTCGCTGGGCTGGGACGATCTGGGTGTAGTAGAAGAAATTCAGCCAAACAGAGGTTGACATGCTGGTAAATGCAGTGAACAACACTAACATATCAACATACTGGATCTCTTCGCTGTAAGTGAGTAGCCACACGCATTCCACCGTGATAAGAGAGACCAGGAAAAGTGTGGTGCAGAAAACCAAGAATCCCAGGAGTAACTTCACAGGCTGTTTGAGTCCCTCTCTGCCTCGCGGTGGACAGATGAGGCAAAAAGCAAAAAACAAGTTGGCTAATATGTTGAGAATAGCCAGAGGCCCGTTGACTATGATATAAGCCAATTCATCCATCCCAATATAGGTTAACGACATTTCTGAAAATCCAGAGGTTTATTGTATGTTTACAGGGAGTTACTCTGGATGCTCAAGTGATGGAAAAGAAACCGTCAATATCTGAGGGTATGAGGTGTCTGAGGCAACATTGAAATCAAATTCAAATACAACCAACGCACATTGTAAATATGTAAATGATTGGTCAGCAACAGAAACCAAAAAGGAAGGAATATCTGTATGTAGCATTGCATAAGCTTCCTGTAGCATTGCATAAGCTTCCTGTATGGTTAAAAACAAACTACTTTCCATTTTCTGTGGTATAGATGTGTCTTTATGATATAGACCTGTGGACAGGAATAATCTTGGTGTAGTATGAAGAAATCATCCACATGGAAGATGAAAGTAGATCAAATGCTCAGTATGGGTGATTCCCAATACAATCTCCTTTCTCCTGGAGTGTGTACTCTTTCACCACTTCCCACACATCCCAAAAAATTGGATTGGTAGAGACATGGGCTACTGGGAGTTTCCACCGTATTTCTTATACCTGTCATTTCCTTTAAATCAGTGAACAAGTGCACACTTTGGGAGGAAGTAGCAAATATTTGGGACATAGGCCATATCACTATGAGATGAACAACAGTCTGTATTCATAAACCGTCTCAGAGTAGCATTGCTGATCTAGGATCAGGACCCCCATGGCCATTTAATCATATTCATTATAAATAAAAAGGCAGAACTGATCCTAGATCAGCACTCCTACTCTGATACACGTCGAGAATAAGTTTGAGTGTGATCATGCAAATACAATTTCCCAGAATGATCACTTTTAAAGAGTCAGACAGGCAGTTTTACAGAACTTTATCTTATTTATTATTAAATACATGTCTGACTAAAACGCCAGAGGTAAGAGACCATTCATATTAGAAGAAAGACAACAAATACATAAAAGGAAACTCCATCTATTTGTAATTAAGCCTGCTGTTTTTAAAGTAAATCTTTATGCAAACAATCAACGAGATCTGAAACTTGGCATGGTGATTGATCTGAATTCATCCAAGATTCTCACTCACACACACACACACACCCTTTTGTGGTCCAAACTTCAGATGTTACTTCTTATAGAATAGGGTGGGGTATGAGTCCCTCTTACAATGCAAGATGTTGAAAATGTCTTCATACATTTCTAACAGTTGAAATATTCAATAAATAACAACTGTTGTACTGTTCAGACCAACAGACTGCAGCAGACCTTGACCATCATTCAATCTGTCATATGAAACCACTTTGGTGCATCTATTCCTCATCTAAAAAAACACATAGCATTTTTGACATGTTTTCCATCTCATATGCAGTGAAATATCTTCACAATGTAACAATACTTCACACACACAAAACACGTTTGGCAGCTTTGTCTTTTCAACCTGTATTTTCAGTTAAATAAAATAAGATAATGTTAATCTACAATTCACAGCAGTTGGCAAATGGGTGTCCACACATACATACGCGCGCACACACACAAACACACTCACTTTGCGGAACAGACATTTATCCACACATTATGAATTCATGGGAACTTTTATAATTTATGGATTATTGCTTTTGAGAAATAATCAAATCATATGATCAAAATCACTGTGAAATGTTTTTGATGCAGTCGATCTTCAGTCCATCCACAGTCCAGTGCAGTGGATGCAAATTTACCTTCAGACCTAGCCCCAGTGCCAGCCCTTTTACTGAACCCTACCCAGGCAGAGGTAGCCTGTGTGCCAGTGTGTTTGTGCTACCATGCCAACTACTTATCACTCATTGCCACGTTTGGCTTGACAAGGACAGCAATGGATGGAGTATGCAACAGCACAAATAGATCTGGGACCAGGCTAAAGCCTAATTTACACCTTCCGCTTCTGAGCTGTCTGCTAGGTCTGCCGAACGAAATGGTGCACATTTCCGCACTGACAAATCTCCTCGTCCGCAGGACCTTTTTCCAAGGAGGTGCGCAGATGCGGACCTTGTGTGGATCGGAGTGGACGTTCGAGTGAAATGGAAGTGTAAATTAGGAGGCAGAGGTGGAGTAGCTGGGTGTCAGAAGTAGTCCCGGCGTTGTGAGTCATCGCTGATGAAGGAAGGGTTCCACTGAGCGGGGTAGATGCAGGAGTGGCGGGAGCCCGGCAGGCTGGAGAACGGGTAGAGGCCGTTATGCTCCAGGTCAGAGTTACGCAAAGCAGGCTGCAACACAGGAAAATTAGATGAGGTGGTCAATGTCAACAGCGGAGGAAGGAGAGAGAGAGAGAGGGAGGTGTATGCTAATCCTAACCTGCTGCGGTGGAGCAAAATTACAAAAGTAGTGGCCCTTCTGTCTAATTGGTTTGTCTATTGTTTTCTGGAGAAATATCATATGTTTGTCTTATTACAAACTACCTGGTTTGGGTCCTGGATGCTGATCAGACAATATACTATGGGTATGACGGAGTGCCTGGACACAGCCCTTAACCATATTATATTGGCCATATTTCACAAACCCCAGAGGTGCATTATTGCTATTATAAACTATTTACAAACGTAATTTGAGCAGTAAAAATAAATGTTTTGTCATACCTGTGGTATACGGTCTGATATACCACGGCTATAGTAGTAGTTTCTATACGTACTGAGTAGCAGTTTCTATACGTACTGAGTAGTAGTTGCTATACGTACTGAGTAGTAGTTTCTATACGTACAGAGTAGTAGTTTCTATACGTACAGAGTAGTAGTTTCTATACGTACAGAGTAGCAGTTTCTATACGTACTGAGTAGCAGTTTCTATACGTACAGAGTAGCAGTTTCTATACGTACAGAGTAGTAGTTGCTATACGTACAGAGTAGTAGTTGCTATACGTACAGAGTAGCAGTTTCTATACGTACAGAGTAGTAGTTGCTATACGTACAGAGTAGTAGATGTCTGTCATCTGTAGCAGGTTCTATACGTACAGAGTAGTAGATGTCTGTCATCTGTAGCAGGTTCTATACGTACTGAGTAGTACTTTCTATACGTACTGAGTAGTAGTTGTTATACGTACAGAGTAGTAGTTTCTATACGTACAGAGTAGTAGTTTCTATACGTACAGAGTAGTAGTTGCTATACGTACAGAGTAGTAGATGTCTGTCATCTGTAGCAGGTGCAGGTTCTATACGTAGAGTAGTAGTTGCTATACGTACAGAGTAGTAGATGTCTATCATCTGTAGCAGTTTCTATACGTAGAGTAGTAGTTTCTATACGTACAGAGTAGTAGATGTCTGTCATCTGTAGCAGGTTCTATACGAACAGAGTAGTAGATGTCTGTCATCTGTAGCAGGTTCTATACGTACAGAGTAGTAGATGTCTGTCATCTGTAGCAGGTTCTATACGTACAGAGTAGTAGATGTCTGTCATCTGTAGCAGGTTCTATACGTACAGAGTAGTAGATGTCTGTCATCTGTAGCAGGTTCTAAACGTACAGAGTAGTAGATGTCTGTCATCTGCAGCAGGTTCTATACGTACAGAGTAGTAGATGTCTGTCATCTGTAGCAGGTTCTATACGTACAGAGTAGTAGATGTCTGTCATCTGCAGCAGGTTCTATACGTACAGAGTAGTAGATGTCTGTCATCTGCAGCAGGTTCTTGGTGCTACCGTTGTCCTGCAACTCGATGGTTTCCCTCCCCCACTCCATAGAAACACGGTTACTCTTCGGGAACTCAGCGTACGGCGACATCTGAAAATCTCTGCTTTTGAAAATAATCTTATTGATGTCATTCTTGTCTTTCCTGTAAAGAGATAGACAGACAAATATTAGTTCAATGGCAGCACATTGACTGACTTTAGTAAAACATTTGCATGTTATTATTGCGTTATTACATCATTATTAACGCTTATGTTATTTCCAAATTGTGTGGACAATAAAGTTTTCTAATTGAGATATTATTAGTTTGATAAATATAATACAACATGGACTGAGAATAAGGAATTAGGTTTTGTAATTCTATTATTGTGTTATTAGATGGTAATAACAACAGTACTAGTGTCATTGAGTCTTACTTGCACCAGGTGACAATGAGAGCGATGATGAGAATAAGGAGTAGGCCACCCCCTGCTGGCGATACCACCACAGCTATCAGCTTGTAGACTAGTAGAAACACAAAACATTATGAATAAACTGGAGGTCTGAGTGGTATACTACAAAGCAAGTTAGATCTACTCAGACTTTTTTAATTATTTTTTTTACAGCTAGCCAGCTTCACATTCCAGCTCAGGTTTCATCCGTACTACGACGGTGGATATTGCTCGTCCGTCTGCCGCTAACTCTAGCAGGCTTGTAACTGCACGTGCATGTCCTACATTGCTAGTCGAACGCCAAACTCTTCATTGAGACAATGCTGGAACATCAATCCATGGGCGAGTCAGTGCCACATTTTAATTTGTGCCGAAATCAAAATGACAGAAAAGTGATTTTGCAAATTCAGCAGGTTATGGTGTGAAATAGGATTTTAGAAGAGTTGTCTTTTTTGATTACTTATCGTTAACACTGGCAGTTTGACTGTTAAACTCACGGGAACACTAACAATGGCTGCCAGTCTTGACATGAATGGAAACTGTAATCTATGGATTGTATGTCTATGGTTGGTTGCAGCTGTCAGTTTTCCTTTCGCAAATTTCAAAATACAATCCTATGAAAAACAAAGATTGGAAAGAAAACACTGTCGTTGCTACTTTATTTTAACTTTATTTAACTAAATTTGTAATGTGATAGGTATTTTTTACACAAAAAAAATATACATTTGATTAATAAAATAATCAGTCTTCTTCCTCAAATGCAAGGGATGATGGCACAATCTTTACGAGAGTATCTGATTTCATTGGTCCTAAACTCATGGCTCAGACACCTCAGGATAAATGGAGTTAGCTTGTCCCAGAGCAGGTTAGTTCTGAAGGATTCGATGCCATTAAAATGCACCTGGCTAAAAGGTGATAACGGTAATCCCGAGATGAACTCGCTAATTCGCAGTATAGGGCTCTGGCGCTTCATTGTGATTATGATGGCATAAAAAATGTTTTGCCCACACTACAGATGGCTGTATCGGTCTGCTTATACAGGGTTGGTAAAAGCCCAGTGCACTACTTTTGTGAAGAAAAAACAAAATAAAATTCTTGATTTTTTCTTCTTTTTTCATTCAGATTCTTTAGGGGATGCTGCAGCACCCTAGGCACCACAACCTCCCGTGACTATGGTTCATCTGACTCTGGGGAAGAAGATACATCCTGAAGGATACCTTTAAATGATTATGTTGTCTTGATTCTCAATTGTATCTTTTTCCTCACACTTTTTAAATTATTATTTTTGTTATTAAACTCTCCTACTTACAATTTCCACAGTTGAATCCTCCAAATCCAAATGTGCAACTGAAAGATATAAACAACCAAATAAAAGACCAAAGCATGGAATTAACAGAATGGTCCATGGATTAGAGCTCTCATTGCTTACCTGACACAGGTTCCATTGACCCGTTTCAGTCCATCACCACATTCTGTAAGATAAGGAATGTTATTTTACAATCATTTCAAAACAAGAACGTTTCAGATATATAATGCATTTTCTTTTCAATACGATGCTTGCTACAATGAAATAAAAAGAATGAAGTGAATTTTACAGAAGATTGACCCAGGTTCATATTCACTTGGCACCAAACGGAAAAAAAGACTGAAACGGGAGAGGGGGGGCTACTTGAACATGTCAATAGGAAAAACGCTATGTTGTGCTCTAACGTCTGCTCGCTCCATCCTTCCATGCCCCACCTATGCAGGACTGAGGCCTATCCTCTCCCTCCACCAGACCCAGGCCCCACCTATGCAGGACTGAGACCCATCTTCTCCCTCCACCCTCTCCCAGACCCAGGCTTCACCTATGCAGGACTGAGACCTATCCTCTCCCTCCACCCTCTCCCAGACCCAGCCCCCACCTATGCAGGACTGAGACCTATCCTCTCCCTCCACCCTCTCCCAGACCCAGGCCCACCTATGCAGGACTGAGACCTATCTTCTCCCTCCACCCTCTCCCAGACCCAGGCTTCACCTATGCAGGTCTGATCCTCAGGATTGAGTTTGAAGTACCCTGGTTGACACTGGCAGAAGGCTGTCCCATTGGAGTCGGTACAAAAAGAATGCTCAGGGTGACACTGGGTATTCTGGGCCAGACACAGACTCTCAACTAAGGGACAGAGAGAGGAGAGAGGTGTGGTAAGGATGGTTGTAACAGGGTCAGGTATGACATTTTAAACATGCTAATGGCGTTCATTGACTTCCATTGTTTTATGGTTAGGAAATGCCTAAGTTAGCAGATGGTGGCAGTGGCTGCGTACACAAACCCAAAGCGTGGATTGCATTATGTCCTTGTCCCCACAGACTGCTTACAAGGTAACCAAACAAATAAGTCATTTTTAAATTAGGATGAACTATCCCTTTAAGACTGGGGTTACGGGGAAAGAGGTGAGGATGGGAGGGAGAGAGTGCTGTACCATGATAGGAAAGTTGGTGAGTGACCACCACTCGGCAGTGTCCAGCGGTGCTGTTACAGTTGTTCAGAGACATCTGTATGATGTGGTAGACCTCAGAGCTGGTCACATCAGTAGATATGGAGAACATGTTGACAGCAGAGATACGAACCCCGTCCTCCCCCCTGGAACACACACATGTCACAGCAAACTTGATTTGAAGTCCATTTAAAATCACAACACACGAAGGTCATGCTGAAAGCGTCTGAGTTTTTGTTCTATTGAACAATAAAGGCATTTTAAATATGTGGTCCTGATTATTATTTTTTTACGAAACTTTACAGACAAAATACACAAGAACCAAGAGAGTATGGCTTGTTGTCATGCATTCAGAGTAAATTGATAAGTGCAAAACCAATCTTACGGGGGAAGAAGAAACTCACTTTTTACTCAAAGAAGAGCGCCGGTAACCACGCAGAATTGATAGTGAGGCATTCAGCTGTAAAATAAAATAATAAAAACTATTATTAATAATCACCATATAATACATAAACTATACCTTCCTTGCATTCATAATACATATATTATCATGTTTGAACAGGTTTGCTGCCTCACTACAACAGACCCACAATACACAATAGTATACTGTATATCAGTGATTGTAATTTCTCTCTCCCCACTAGGGTTGCAAAACTCCCAGTAATTTAGCAAATGTACAAATTTCTTGAAATATTCTAAACTGACTGGTTACAGGGAATATTCAGGGTTATACACAGGGAATATTCCCTCCCTTTGCAACCCTACTCCCCACCATGTCCCTGTGCTCCTTACCAGCTGGTTGATCTCTCTCTGGATCTCACGCAGTGTGGCGCTCCTGGAGAGCAGGGGGACGTTGAAACTGAACGTGCCCAGGAAGGTTTTTGCTGTGGAGGAAAACAGACACTGTGGTTAACTAAGGTTCAAGACAGTCTGTAAAGTTTACAGCCATTTTTTTTCATCAAATGAAATATAGGTAACCTGCTTGATATTGAATAAATACCTCAAAAAGTTTAGTAATGTCTTATCTTATCATCACCTACTAACATAACCTACACCATAACATAACTGACACCATAACCTAACCTATACCACAACCTATACCATAACATATACCATAATCTAATAACACAACCTATACCATAACATATACCATAATCTAATAACACAACCTATACCATAACATATACCATAATCTAATAACATAACCTATACCATAACATATACTATAATCTAATAATATAACCTATACAATAACCTAATAACATAACCTATACCATAAGCTAATAACCTAAACCATAACCTAATATCATTACCCCAGTATCTCTACATGCACATTCATCTTCTGCAGATCTATCACTCCAGTGTTTAATTGCTAAATTGTAATTATTTCGCCATTATGGCCTATTTATTGCCTTACCTCCCTTATCTTCCCTCATTTGCACACACTGTATATAGACCCCCTCTATAAAGTGAGTGCAACCTAATAACATAACATATACCACAACCTAATCTATAAGGCCCTGAGTATTGTTTATATTTTCATTGTTATGTGATATGAGACTTTGTAAATAAAGTACTGATATGTACAGTATGTTTAGCTATAAGATTTATAGTGCAACTGTCTTACTTTATTATAACCCAAACGGGTCCTGTATGTCTCAGTTGGTAGAGCATGGCACCACCGCCAGGGTTGTGGGTTTGATTCCCATTCATAAAATGTATGCACCCACGACTGTAAGTCGCTTTGGAGAAAAACGTCTGCTAAATGGCATATGTTATTATTATCTATTATTATACTGTATATTAAATAAGAACCTAAATATTGTATATATTTTTATTGTCATAGGAGCCTTCATAAACAAAGGCTGTACTGTTTGTTTAGCCATACCTCGCGTGCAGTCTCTTCCGTGCTCCATGTCCAGACCCAGGGGACACTCACAGCTGAAGGAGCCCCTGGTGTTAACACACGTAGAGTCACTGGGACAGGGGCCACTCTCACACTCATTCACATCTGAACCAACACAGACAGAGGACAGAGGAGAGAGAGCAGGTCAACACAATATAAAGCTGACTATGCATGCACCCCACTCCCCCCCACAAAGGCTATACCATTCAATACCATTAGCAATATATAGACTTCACAAATAGCTCACATACAGTATGGCTGGGAATTGTAGGTTGAGCTCACCCTCATTGCAGGTAGGTCCTGTCCATGATGACAGACAGTCACAGGTGAACCCAGTCACTCCATAGGGTAGACACTCACCTCCATTCAGACAGGGGCTGGGCTCACAGGCACTACCTAAAGAAGAGGGCAGGATTCAGAATGACGTACTGTATCTCATATCAATGCAGTTCATAGTTTCTTACCATTTTCTTTATTGTTCCAAACAGTCATTAGGTTTTTGGATCTTCATTTCACTTTTCCAGCTCAATTCAAGGCAAAACTAACTTTAGAAGAATCAACGTATTGAAAGATATACTGTGTTGACAAACCTGGTGTCTGCGGTGTAGATCTGATGTCCATTGGAGCGGTGGTCACCTCTATCTCAGTGGTCCCCCTGTCAGTGTGTTTCCCTGTTGTGTGTAGTTCCACTGTGTTTCTGGTGGGGACGCTGTAACTGTAGGAGGCTGCAGTGGTGGTGATGCTGTGAGCCGTGCTGGTCTCCAGGTGCAAGGTGGTGACGTCGGTGGAGCTCACCCCCGTTGAGGGCCCTTGGGTCTGAGTCTGAGTGGTGCCCGGGGGCTGGGGGGTGGAAGCAGAGCTCTGGAGACCCAGGGTAGTCTCCGTGGTAGTGGTGGTAGGGATGATGGTGGGCTGAGTCTGGGCCTCAATGGAAGTGGCGGTACTGGGCTGAACCATCCTCGTCGTAGCAAGAGGCGGGGTCGGTGTGGTGCTGGTTGCCATGGTAACAATGTAGGGCTCGTCCTCGATGACCTGTGACTTTATTGTCACGGTAACAGGTGTGGTGGACACCAGGACCTCTGTGGCCACCGCCGGCCGCTGAGTCTTGGGGATGAAGGGAGGCTGGGTGGCGAGGAACCGAGACAGGAAGTCGTCCAGGGCAGTGGCACTGTCTCGTAGTGTTGGGGGAACAGTGGTTAGACCCAGGCCTAGGATAGTATTGTCCTCTGTGTGGAGCGAAGGGACAACCTCTGTCTCCCCATGCCCCCCCCGGGTGCTAGGGGGACCTGTGGAGGACTTGGTGGAGGTCTCAGACCCAGTGACCAGGATGGAGGGAGAATCTCTATCTGTTTCTCCTCCCTGAGAGGTGTTGGGGTGGCTGGGGCCTTCTTCTGACGACAGCACAGGGGGCTGTGATGAAGCAGATAACCCCTCTTCTGTCTGGGATGTCCTGCCTCTGGAGGGCTGACTAGAGTCTGTTGTGTCTGTGTCCCGTCCGCTATGGTTATCAACCACCCTGAGCAGAGGGGTGGAGTTGGGGGTTCCCTCTGAAACCAGAGAGGTGAGGTCCTGTTGGGTCACATTGAGAGGTCCAGTCAGTGGGTTGGTCCCTCTGGAGGCGAAACCACCAGACCACTCTGTTTAGAAAGAAATAGAAGAGGTAGAGGAGGAGATACATTTATTTGTCCATTTACTACATGAGAAATGGAAATTATACTTTTACATATCCCATTCTCCCCAGTAGGCATATGCATACGGCACATATACAGTGGGGCAAAAAAGTATTTAGTCAGCCACCAATTGTGCAAGTTCTCCCACTTAAAAAGATGAGAGAGGCCTTTAATTTTCATCATAGGTACACTTCAACTATGACAGACAAAATGAGAAAAGAAATTCCAGAAAATCACATTGTAGGATTTTTTATCAATTTAGTTGCATATTATGGTGGAAAATAAGTATTTGGTCACCTACAAACAAGCAAGATTTCTGGCTCTCACAGACCTGTAACTTCTTCTTTAAGAGGCTCCTCTGTCCTCCACTCGTTACCTGTATTAATGGCACCTGTTTGAACTTGTTATCAGTATAAAAGACACCTGTCCATAACCTCAAACAGTCACACTCCAAACTCCACTATGGCCAAGACCAAAGAGCTGTCAAAGGACACCAGAAACAAAATTGTAGACCTGCACCAGGCTGGGAAGACTGAATCTGCAATAGGTAAGCAGCTTGGTTTGAAGAAATCAACTGTGGGAGCAATTATTAGGAAATGGAAGACATACAAAACCACTGATAATCTCTCTCGATCTGATAATCTCTCTCGATCCACGCAAGATCTCACCCTGTGGGATCAAAATGATCACAAGAACGGTGAGCAAAAATCCCAGAACCACACGGGGGGACCTAGTGAATGACCTGCAGAGAGCTGGGACCAAAGTAACAAAGCCTACCATCAGTAACACACTACGCCACCAGGGACTCAAATCCTGCAGTGCCAGACGTGTCCCCCTGCTTAAGCCAGTATATGTCCAGGCCCATCTGAAGTTTGCTAGAGAGCATTTGGGTGATCCAGAAGAAGATTGGGAGAATGTCATATGGTCAGATGAAAGCAAAATAGAACTTTTTGGTAAAAACTCAACTCGTTGTGTTTGGAGGACAAAGAATGCTGAGTTGCATCCAAAGAACACCATACCTACTGTGAAGCATGGGGGTGGAAACATCATGCTTTGGGGCTGGTTTTCTGCAAAGGGACCAGGACGACTGATCCGTGTAAAGGAAAGAATGAATGGGGCCATGTATCGTGAAATTTTGAGTAAAAAACTCCTTCCATCAGCAAGGGCATTGAAGATGAAACGTTGCTGGGTCTTTCAGCATGACAATGATCCCAAACACACCGCCCGGCAAACGAAGGAGTGGCTTCGTAAGAAGCATTTCAAGGTCCTGGAGAGGCCTAGCCAGTCTCCAGATCTCAACCCCATAGAAAATCTTTGGAGGGAGTTGAAAGTCTGTGTTGCCCAGCAACAGCCCCAAAACATCGCTGCTCTAGAGGAGATCTGCATGGAGGAATGGGCCAAAATACCAGCAACAGTGTGTGAAAACCTTGTGAAGACTTACAGAAAACGTTTGACCTCTGTCATTGCCAACAAAGGGTACATAAAGTATTGAGATAAACTTTTGTTATTGACCAAATACTTATTTTCCACCATAATTTGCAAATAAATTCATTAAAAATCCTACAATGTGATTTTATTTTCTCATTTTGTCTGTCATAGTTGAAGTGTACCTATGATGAAAATTACAGGCCTAAATACAGGAAAATTACAGACTAAATACTTTTTTGCCCCACTGTATATACACAGACATACATATACACAGTGAGGGAGTTTGAGGGCTGTTTACCCTGTGAGGAGTTAGTGTGGTGGTAAGAGTCAGACCCAGATGTAGCATCATGCCCATGCTCAGGTCCTGTGAAGGGTATCCTGATGGTGACGGCCCCGGCCCCGGCTCCAGTGCGGCCAGTCGGGAGGTCCCAGGTGGAGGCCCGGGACTGGGAGGAGGAGTTGGAGTCCTCAGAGTACATGGAGGTGTTGTTGGAGGTCACAGACAGTAAAGTCCTCTCTCCTGCTCGACTCACAGTGGAGGAGATGTAGGTGCTGTCAGTTTGGACGGGGAGAGCCACGGTTCCTAGGTCTATCAACTGGTCCTGTCTGAAAGTGGCTGTTGACTGCCCATGCCCGAGACCCACGGTGCCTCGGTTTGTCGACTGGTCCTCTCCAAGACCCGCGGTGCCTGGGTTCGTCGACTGGTCCTCTCCGAGACCCGCGGTGCCTCGGTTCGTCGACTGGTCCTCTCCGAGACCCACGGTGCCTCGGTTCGTCGACTGGTCCTCTCCGAGACCCACGGTGCCTCGGTTCGTCGACTGGTCCTCTCCGAGACCCGCGGTGCCTCGGTTCGTCGACTGGTCCTCTCCGAGACCCGAGGTGCCTCGGTTCGTCGACTGGTCCTCTCCGAGACCCACGGTGCCTCGGTTCGTCGACTGGTCCTCTCCGAGACCCGCGGTGCCTCGGTTCGTCGACTGGTCCTCTCCGAGACCCGAGGTGCCTCGGTTCGTCGACTGGTCCTCTCCGAGACCCGCGGTGCCTCGGTTCGTCGACTGGTCCTCTCCGAGACCCGCAGTGCCTCGGTTCGTCGACTGGTCCTCTCCGAGACCCGCGGTGCCTCGGTTCGTCAACTGGTCCTTTCTGAGACCCACGGTGCCTCGGTTCGTCAACTGGTCCTGCCTGAGACTGCTGTCAGCATCAGGGCTGTCCTGAGGCAGTCTGGCTTGTGTCACAGACACAGACCTGAGGTCCACTCGAAGCCCAGGGTAGGTCTCTAGTAGATGGTCTGGTGCTAGTCTGGTCTGGTCCTCCCAATGTGTGGTAGCCTCTGTGGACACTACAATGGTAGAGCTCATCTGCTCTTTCGACAAACTAAGGGTTCCTTCTGATGCCCCGCGGGTTGAGACCGTGGAGAGATGCGCGTTTTGTTCAGTGGCTGTGAATAATAAATAAATACAATTAAGGATGATAGGTATGAGTTTTCTGTATTCAAGAAAATCAGTGTGTCACATGGGCCTACATAATGAGTTGGGGAGAAAGACACCCAAAACCAAAATGTAAATGTCTGCAATGTGCACATCAGGCCACCAGATGGATGTGGATGTAATGATTTTGCGTGGAGAACAATTGGCAGCCCAGCCTGTCTACCCTGACAAAAGCCTGGGCCCTAAGAATGGAGGTGCACTCAGGCCTTTGGGACCTTGCCATTTCCTTCCTAATCCTGATCTAGCAGAAGCCATAGACGTTAAAATACAGTCACACAGCAGATGTTGGTTGGGTCCATATTGAGGCAGAGTTGGCTCTCTGGCTCATAGTTTGTATAAGCTTTATGAAAACAGTTCATGTCTCATTAAAGTCACATTAATATGACATTTCATTGGTAAGTCCATTGCTGATTGTTTTTGTTGCCAATGATGTTTCTGTTTGTAAAGATACATATACCTACCTATGACTATACCTCCTGCTACTAAGATATGGCAGTTCTAGGCCTACACATGCAGACACAATATGTAAGCTATTTAATGGTAACAAAACAGACACCCCAGGTGAGGAGTGTTCCTGTCCGTATCACCACTACTACTAGGGCCTACAAACTCCACCTAAGCCTAAAGCTTGGTTTATAGTTGGTCTGGGACCTGAAATCTCCGCCTATCTACTCTGCGGCAGCCTGTTGACAGCCTGCCTGTCTGTAGGGAAGGCCTGTGCCTGGCACTTCTCCACTGACTCAACACTGCTGCTGGAGGGCTTTGGAACAATGACCTACTGCCAGTGCCAAGGAAGAGCTGAGCGCTGTCGGTGCTGGATAACATCCTGAATGTAACACACAGCAATGACACACTCAGACAGTCAAACTGTCAGACAGTCAGTACGCAGATAGAGGGAAGAAGAGTTCAGCAATGGTATAGTCAGTCCACAGAGAGAGGCCTAGGATGCATCCCAAATAGCACACTATTCACTATATAGGGCACTACTTTTGACTGGAGCCGTATGGCAGGCACAATGAGTTAGCTTGTGTGTGTTTATTTTTTTTCTTTCTAAACCAGCGCCATCATTTGTGTTGCGCCCAGTTCATGACGATGATGAAATGGGTTCTGTCCCAAATTACACCCTTGGCTGTTCTATAAAGGTCCAGACTCAGACCTTTTGACAGAGACTGTAGCACACTTATATAGTGGATGTGAAAGTTGTCCCAAAGCATGTTGGCTGGAGTACATCTGTAAAGAAAATCACAACTTCTCTGAGATCTGAAGCCAACCTCTGCTGGATAAGACAGTTGGCTTTGAGTTGTGTAGTGTGTGTTGTTTTGCAGAAGATCGCTGGTTCGCGCCCTGCTCGGGGCAGAACAGAAAGCACTCTGTTACGTTTATATACAGAGACAGACTATTCACCTTCTCAAGAAGCGGACCTCGACCCCTGTGCAGATTGAGGTACCATTCCAGTAAAGGCTTGAGACAGCTGTTGCCACCAATCCGATGTAGTGATTGAGAAGGGAAAACGGTGCTTGAACCAGAGCACCTGCAGTTCACAGCCAAGCACACTGCCCCCTGTGCCATAAAGGTTCAGACCTCTTGGTAGTGGCCGTAGTAACCTTTCTTACAAGGAGGATATAATAGCTCTACTCTCTAATGAAGTCTGGGCAAATAATAACCAGAAAGATTCTCCACTTTCTCCACATTTACTCACTGACAATACCTCATACGAATTTATGGAGGTAAACAACACTTCCAAAACTCTGGCTGAGTGCTGAAACAAGAGTCAACAAAGACATTGTTTTGAAAGGTAAACCTTAGAAGTTGTTCAGTACAGCGTGTGTTTTTCTAATCTACTGTTAGGCTATTAGTTTCCAAGCACATTTTAGTATATTGTTTCAAATGATCACTATGAATTATACTAAACAAAAATATAAACACAACATGTAAAGTGTTGGCCCCATGTTTGATGAGCTGAAATAAAAGATCCCAGAAATGTTCCATACGAACAAAAAGCTTATTTCTCTCCAATTTTGTGCACAAATTGGTTTATATCCCTGTTAGTTTGCATTTATTCTTTGCCAAGATAATCCATCCACCTGACAGGTGTGGCATATAAAGAAGCTGATTAAACTGCATAATTATTACACAGGTGCACCTTGTGCTGGGGACAATAAAAGGCCACACTAAAACGTGCAGTCACAACACAAATCCACAGATGTTTTGAAGGAGTGTGCAATTGGCAAGCTGACTGCTGGAATGTACAACAGATCTATTGCCAGAGAATTGAATGTTAATTTCTCTACCATAAGCCACCTCCAACATCGTTTTATAGAATTTGGCACTAAGTCCAACTGGCCTCACAACCGCAGACCAAGTGTAATCATGCCAGCCCAGGACCTTGTTCTGGGTTTTTCAACCTCAATGCTGTTATTTAATTTAGTCTAAACATACCCCGGAATATTGATCAAGAAGCCTATAAACGTGAAATAAATAGTCCGTTATAGTTTACTTTTATATACAATGATTAAATCACGACTGAGATTTAAATAGTCTCTGACAACAAAAAACAACGACACTTAAGATATTGTCACCGCGGGCGATCCGTGCCACATACAGGGATGGGACAGTGTGTAGAACTATTGACCCGTTTGCGAATTCCAAGGGACGTACCCTCTTCCATGTGTCTGTAGGTGCCTATCTTACTACCCCTTACCTAATTTGTCTTCACTCAATGTCCGGGTCTCACTGTCCTCAGAATGTCGGACTCGGTGGGATTGTTCTGTTCCAGTTGATGGTGATGATACCTCCCTAAAGTCTTTAGAAGTTCCCGAAGTAGTAAACAAGTATTTTGGTAAGGCAGTTATTTCTTCAGAGTTCGTAACGCTGGGAGAAAAGTATCCCCTCGTTACCAGTGTCCTATCCATATCGTTGCTGCTGGAGGTGTATGTCCACGCATTGATGGGCCTCAGAACGATCAAGAGGACCACAAGAGAAAGACGGGCTAGGACTACGTGACTCAAAGAACACGTTTCCATAATCAAAACGACACGAAATCGGCGGAAGGCAGGAGTATATTCCAAACAAGAAGCGGCGAGTCACCCACAGCCAACATTGGAACGTGTGTTCTTCAGTAATTTCTTATTTTAAAAAATCACATCGGAGACCCTAAACACCTATTGATCCGATGACGGGCAATAAATTCGAAAACCATAAAGTGGTGATGGGAAAAAAAGCATGTTATCACATCCGAGGCGCCTAGCTCCTCCCACACACTTCAGCTATAGTAGTTTCCACCCAATTCCCAGTTGGCCGTCCGCGGACTAGCCTATTGTTACACTCTAGACTTCTAGACTTCAGAATATCACGAATCTCTGATTCTGTTCCTTTATATTGATTTCTTCAATGTAAGATACAATAGTAAACTCGACATGCATGCCACAAGTGTGGAGTTGAGACCTCAAAGATGAAATGTTGACTTGATGTTACAAGTCACAAAATTGCAAATCAGCTGAAAATGTTGCACCACCCTCATCAACATACAAGCAGATGAAGCCAGACATTTTAATCAGAGGTCAAACATAGATTGGAAGAAAATAACATGTATTGTTTATATATTCAATGATAATGGACACAATAAATAGAGAATAACCATTTGAGCAAATCATTGAGAGGAATGCATTGCTCAAACATGTAATGCATTGCCACAGTCATAGAGACCTGTACACATCCAGATGTCATAGAGTAGGACTACTGATTTCAGCTTGACTGCTTATAATCGGTCTATAAATTCTAGAATGAGACATTACTTCAGCCTGGTCCCAGATCTTTTTGTGCTGTTTTGCTAACTCCTATGGTCATTGTAACAAGTTGGCAAGACAGCCCAAACAAATATTGGACCAGGCTACTATGGTCTGTGATGGGACCAGCCATCCAGAGTTGTGGTGATTAGTTAAGTTGTAGGTGCGCCATCCTGTCTGGTTCGATAAAGGAAGACTGGTGGTAGCGGTCCCGAGAGGCAAAGTCCAGGTTTTCCTCTGTCAGCTGCCTGGTTTCCATGCCGACTCCTGACAGAGAGGGTGTCACGATAATCTGGTCCCGAGGAAGCTCACCCCTGAAGGAAAGGACATTAGAATAATTAGAATAGAATGTGCAGGCTCGATGGTCTGGGGGTCTAGGTACATGTATGCCTCCCCAGAGACCGGAGTTCAATCCCGGTCTCCTCTTAAATCAGTCTCCTGAGTTCCTGAACTTGTTTACCAAGACGTTGATTTCACTGCTTCTGTCTACTATATTTAATGATTATACTGTATATAGCAATTATCTACATATTTGGCCTTAAAGGTAGACTCATCGATATGACGTAGATACAAAAAAGTAAACAGCATAGTGGGTTAATTTTCAATACAACTAAGAGGGTTGAAGCGTGAGGCTCAAGTTCTTTGCCGTTTTGGTTCCGTAGCTACCATGTTGTGAAAAGCGTAACGAGAACTTGTGCATATGCTCAGACACTATTTTGTGACTGTGAGAGCGAAGTCTTGCATCTCGCTCATCTCAATATCTGCAGTGATGCTCTAGGCAACGTCATTTCGCTGCGTCTGCCTTTAAAGATATCGCCAAACATCAAACTAGAAAGCTGAATACATGATGAATGATGTTCATTTTACACAAGTTTTTGTGATGCTGTATACCTTCCTAGGTTGCTCAGGGTTGTCCTAATCCATCTGAAAAAGCTGAAACGGGCTGCCACTCCTGTAAATACACACAAAAGAAACATTGTAATAAATATGATACATCAATTACTAGCTGATATTATAAACCATATTTCACAAACAAAACATCTAAGTTCAATGTATTCAATAAGCTAAAGCTTGCCACTCCAGAATAAAAATATATTCCTCTGATATACAATAGGAGATATTCGTATGACCTGTAAAATATGAAAACCATTTTACTAACCATGACATGTGTGGTGTGCATGTATGATCTACATTATGCATCTGTCAAAGTCTTGAGTTAGGGGAGCAAAGCAGGGTATTGTATGGAGGGGAGATTGTATATCACAGAGTTGCAGAATCCTCTAACTAAGTTATTCTAACTATCCTGCTGAACAGCTGTGTGGCTGAGAGACTGTAACTGAAGGCTTCAGCAGTGACTGACACATACTTTCTTGTATTAGAAATGCACAGAGATGTGTGAATGTGACAGTTGTTGACATAGATGGATAGTCACCTATTGGAAGTCCAGGGCTTGCTTTTCCAATGTAGAGGAAGAGGACCAAGGCGACTATTATATTGGCCAAGGCGTAGACCCACTGAATGACAAACATGATCAGGATGGAACATAATGCCTGCACAGGGGGGAAAACATAAGTAATCAAGAAAATACATTTAGATACAATATGGCAGAAATGTTATACTGCATGTTTTACTGGCTTACTTACACCAATCAGTGCAATCCAGTGGTTGCAGAATTTGGCATAGAAGGAATCAGGCATCGGTTGGATTTCTGATCCCTGGTAGTCTGGTTTACAGTCAGAACCTGTCATCATATTTACAGAAATTAATGAAGTATAAACAACAGGCATTATAACAGAAAGGTAGACACAATCCAGACATTCAATAACCTATTTCACTATTACATCACTATGTTAACAGTGTACTGTATGAAGGAGGTAAATGGTTGCAAATTAGGTAGAGAATGTGTAAAATGCCGACACGCACTCATGCATGCCCACACACACAGGGAGTGATGAAGTTGACTGAATCAGAGCTGTGCACCATGTGCCCAATGGTACCACTAACAAATGTCAAAAGTGAACAAAAATTCTAAGTCGAAGTATTCCTCACCAGTGTTTTCTCTCTGTGGCCCTGGAGGGTCAAGCTCTATGGGGTTACGACCGGGAAGGAGGGCCTTGTCCTGTATCACCTCCTCAGGGTCTGGGCAGGGCTCTCCAGGTCTTTCCTTGGGGAAGATACACTCTCCTGGACCTGGGGGAGCCGGATCAACCCCTCCCTCTCCTTCTCCATCTTCATCTCCCTCACTAGGGAAGGCATTGCTGTTATGGTCAAGCCCAAAGCTATCCATCAGAGTCTTCTTGGCAGGGGCTTTCACCCTCCTGATCCTGCCTCTCAGGCCTGGCATGGACACCTTCTCTGTGGCCTTGTCCTTTTCTGTCTCCTCCTGTTCACCAGCATTGGGCAGGGGAAAGATCTGGTCCATATCCCTAGTAAACTCTAACAGGGTCCCCTTCCCCGGGCTGGCAACATCCCCCTCTGTACCATAACCCTGGTGGGTTGTGGGGGGAAAAGTATTGTTTTGTGATGTATTGTACTGACCTGAATATTTGTTTTTTTGTTTTTGCTTTTTCTTGCATCAATTTTGATTGACACTTGATTTACTCTTGATTGAACTTAAACGACTGAACTCAACATTTAACAGAATTTAGAAAAATGTATTGACTAATGAAAAAAACCTGGTGGGTGGTGGTCATGAGGGGCTTGGACGTATGGTTTGTGAAGGATGAGGCTCCAGTCCCAGGCCTCTTGGCAGGACCAACCCTCTTCTCTCTGGGCTGGAGGCTATAGGTCATCGCCACGCTGAAGTAAGAGTAGTCAAAGTCAGCTTTGATTCAAGATGTCTAGGGACTGGTTCCAGCACACATGCACGCCCAATGCACACACACGCACCTGAAGTAGGAGTAGTCAATGAAGCTGTAGGTGAGCATGAAGTTGATGGTGACGATGGGGGCCAGGACGTTGACCTGTCCGATGAAGATGAAAGCCATGGTCAGCAGGCTAGTCAAGACTATGGCTGCCACCGGAGTCTTATTAGGACCTTTCTGTTGGAGACAGACAGAGAGGACAACGAGAGAGATAGAGGGGGAGATAGAGGAAGATATGCTATGTTCTGCTGAGAAGCTCTAATTTCAACAAAAGAGACAAACCGGTTGTTTAAAAAAGTTGCTGTGGTCTCAGACTCAGCCTGCTCTGACTAGAACTACAACCATGCTGCCTGAACCACCACTGGTACTCTCACTCTCTCTCCCTTTCTGGCAGTGTTCGAGGCCAATCTGGGCCAGCCCCGTCCATCTCCCTTCCCTCCCTTCCTGGGTTTCTGAGGCTTTGATTCAGGGCAAGATGTCTAGGGCCTGGTTCCAGCGAACACGAACAGTACAGGCCAGGCAATACTGAGGGGCGTGGGGGCCGAGGAAAGGAAGGGGGGTAGTGTGCTGTGTTTCATAAGCCACGACCAACCGTTAGGCTACACTCAGGCAGCATCTCAAATGGCACCCTATTCTCTATATAGTGCACTACATTTAACCAGAACCTATAGGGCTCTGGTCAAAAGTAGTGAAGCTTATAGGAAATGGGGTGACATTTGGGATGCCCCATCTGTTCTCTTTCTCTCTGTGAGGTTAGTTTACTCAACTGGCCACTCTAAAATCAGGTCCTTTTCTCACCGTTTCCCATGGAACCCACCCATCGTACCGGTATCACCCCCCCACCCACTGGAGACAGACTATATTGTGTTTGATGTTTCTGATTTAGCCAAGGGAGAAACATGTCAGTTCAAGTTATGTGATAAACTGTTTATAGCAGCACAATGTCTTTTTTGGCTTATTTTAGTCCTGTGGCACTGTTCACCCGAGAAAGATTATCAGGAGCTGTATCAACAGTCTAAGAGTAGGAGTGCTGATTTAGGATCAGGTCCACCCAATCTATGTCACCTTATTCATTGTGATCAAAAATCCGAGATCAGCACTGCTACTCTGAGATGCTTAATACATAGAGCCCCTGATCCATTTCTCTTAATTTTAGATTCATGGATCATCCATCCATCCTGCCAGGCAAACCCACCCCTTGTCCCAGGAAGGCGAGGGCTGGGATGACCCTCTCCTGGGCGATGACCTGGAGGATCCTGGGTGCTCCGTACAGACCGCCCATGCAGGAGGCCAGCGAGGAGATGTAGAGGCCCAGGAGAAACAAGAAACCCACCAAGGAGACCTGGGAAGTTGGAACAAAACGAGGAGGGAAAGAGGTCCCATGATGAATACACCCAGTTAAGTTCTCCTCAACTTAGTCCTTGTGAAAATAGGTTTGAAGTAGGAAAAAAACGAGGACATAATGTAAGCATTTTTGCAATTAGAACAATTTCCTATACACATTTGGTAGCACTTTACTAGTTAAAAGATGGCGCTAACAGATACGGCAGCTCTGCTTCTAGCTCCTAAGCAACTTTGTACAAGCATTTCGCTACACCCGCAATAACATCTGCTAAATATGTGTGTGACCAATACAATTTGATTTACCTGCAGGCTTTAAATAAAGTGTTACCATGAGTAAACATATATTTTTTAATCACAAATAAATCTGTTTGCAAAGAACTTGGTGTACAAAATGTGTGTGCTGTATATTTTCGCTGAGCTCCATAGTATTTCTGCTGTACCATATGCTCTAGATAACGTGTACACATATGCAACAGATAGCCCATTCCTCTCAATCCCCCCTAGACCACCACCCACTAATCCAACCCCCCACCCTCACCACAGACAGCTGAGCTGCACCCCCTGTACAGTGTATCAACTCTAACCCCCAAGCGCCCACACCCTCCCAGCACCTCCCCCTGCTAGCTGGTGTAGGGACAGCTGTGACTGGGGAGAGTGTGGAGGTGGGAGGGTATTGACCTCAGCAGTACAATGTTTCTCTCATTCCTGTAATCTCTGTCCTTCTGTGTGTGAGTACGTGTGTGTGCGTTGGCGGGAGGGGGGCTCAGCGGCAGAGCTTTTCTCAAATTTCTGTCATTCTCAGCTGTACAAATGGGGTTCAGAGAACCTACTGTTGTCGCTCTAGAAAGGGGCCCACTGGGACCACTGAGATTAAACAATTTCACATCCTTATCATCATCATCATCACTAGCCTGGTCTCAGGTCTGTGTGCTATCCAATGACAATAATTAGCATAGAAGTTAGCGAGACAGCATAAACAGATATGTGATCAGTCTACTTCATTACACATATAATAACAGATTCCCACTATGCCTATAACACAGTTAGGATATACGGGAACACACAGACAATTCTTGTGTAGCCTATGTCTGTGTACATGTTCAAAATGTTGAAGAATGTGTGGGAAGCATGAACTACGTTGGACATGAATACTTCTGAACTTGATCATCAATAGGAAAGAGAGTAAGCTCTTCAAAAGGAAATAATCACTATGGTCACAATGAGGAAAGGATGGACAGAGAGTTTACCTTTTCTGCTATTAAGAAGTCGAAGTGCAGTGCCTCTCTGGTGCAGATGGCTCCCAGCAGGAACACAAAGACCAGATACAGGAACCACCTGTAGTGGCCAACAATACCACCAGCAGTTTTTCATCAGTTAGATGGAAGATCACACTTCGCACTATAAAATAAGAAATGTCACAAGATCCTAAATATTTCATTGCATGTTGGGATTGGTGTGGGAATAAAGATTAAATTGTATAATGTTTATCAAATCCCCAGCAAAAAAAAAGCTGAGGAACAAGTCTGGAACACCTCAATGTAATAAGTGCTGGTAGTAACAACAGACACGTACGAGGTACAGACGGCAGCCAGTGTTCCCACAGGGATGTTGTGTTCCGGTCTCTGCAGATCTGAGCTCATGTTGAAGCCTGCCATCACACCTACGCACCAGGGACAGGACTATATAATTATAACTGTCATATTATAACTATTATAATCACATGTATACAAATTGTCACTGTGGAAGCTCAGACCTACAATGAAGGCAATGGCTAGAAAAGGGGCATTGTTAATGACCATTGAACAGCAAGACACCTTAGAGATTGTGCAATTAAAGCATTGTTCATAGTCAGTCCTTTGAACCACTAGAATGTGAGAGTCAACCAACAGTCGTTAGACCTAGAGCAGGGACTGTGCAATGACTGTGATATGTGATTTTGTAACTTATCTTAGTTGAATGCAGACACTCTTATCTAGAGTGACTTATACTAAGTCACTCTGGATAAGAGTGTCTGCTAAATGACCAAAATGTAAACATGTAAGCAGCTGTAAACATGATTATAGTAGTTCACCTGTAGCAGCGGGGAAGAACACTCCAAATACAGTGAAGAATCCTTCTCCTGTCGTGTAGTCTGGTAGAGTGTTTTTACGCAGCAGCTCCTCGGAGTACCCTATGAAGCCATGCTCTGAAACAACAAAACATCCACAAAGGCCAAGGTTTAACAGAGATTCAGCATAAAGTTAAGTCTCTTATTTGTGTGGACATTGTGATCTGATCTTTACATTCATTAAGTTTTCATAATGCTCTTAGGCATTTTAACTCCTGCCCAATTCCCTGATTGAGTACATAACTTCTGGTAGCATTTTACGGAATGCCTGCTGATTATTATTAAGGCTCATACATGCTCATAACAGGTTATAAAGCATCCTTACTGCAGGCTTTAAAAGGGCAGGTTTCACAATTCTAACAACATAGATTGATGATATTACATTTAAAATGGACCTTATACAAGTTTATTAAAAAAACTATAATTATACACTTCCATTTTCGCAATTTACCAAAAATACATTTCGGCTTTGACGTCAAGAAGGGAACGACCTGGTGGTGGGGCAGTGCACTACAACCACTGTTTATCGGCATGCATGTTTGGCCTGAAATGCGAGAAGAGGGGAAGAAAGTGGGGCCGCTTAGCGAGGATGCGGTGGGCAGACTGGGTCAGGGGAACCTCTGCCTGGTTCTTAAGTCACAGGCAGGGCTCACTTTGTCAAAAAAGATTAATGGCTACCAATAGTGGAAGAGTCAATTCACCATGAAGCTCAGGGAAACAAATGGTCCTGTGCCACAGTCAATGAAGTCTCCAAGTCCACTGACCTCACCGGTGTTACTACAGCACGACGGCAGGTGGCTTCGGTGATGGTAGTGAATCGGGTAAGTAGGTACTAAAGTGCCCAAAGAGATTTGTCATGTTATGTCACTAAGATAGTCATGCAAAACAAACTGGCCCACTCACACAGAACTAGCATGGTGTTTGGGGATGGAATAAGCTAAATACCAATTGGATTAAATGTAAAAAAAATGTGGCCTGCTGGAGGTCATTTTGCAGGCCTCTGGCAGTGCTCCTCCTTGCACAAAGGAGGTAGCGGTCCTGCTGCTGGGTTGTTGCCCTCCTACGGCCTCCTCCACGTCTCCTGATGTACTGGCCTGTCTCCTGGTAGCGCCTCCATGCTCTGGACACTACGCTGACAGACACAGCAAACCTTCTTGCCACAGCTCGCATTGATGTGCCATCCTGGATGAGCTGCACTACCTGAGCCACTTGTGTGGGTTGTCCGTCTCATGCTACCACTAGAGTGAAAGCACCGCCAGCATTCAAAAGTGACCAAAACATTAGCCAGGAAGCATAGGAACTGAGAAATGGTCACCACCTGCAGAACCACTCCTTTATTGGGGGTGTCTTGCTAATTGCCTATAATTTCCACCTTTTGTCTATTCCATTTGCACAACAGCATGTGACATTTATTGTCAATCAGTGTTGCTTCCTAAGTGGACAGTTTGATTTCACAGAAGTGTGATTGACTTGGAGTTACATTGTGTTGTTTAAGTGTTCCCTTTATTTTTTTGAGCAGTGTATATGAAATAACACATGGAATCATGTAGTAAGCAAAAAAAAAAGTGTTAAACAAATGTTATATTTTATATTCTTCAAAGTAGCCACCCTTTGCCCTGATGACAGCTTTGCACACTCTTGGCATTCTCTCAACCATCTTCACCTGGAATGCTTTTCCCACATATGCTGAGCACTTGGTGTCTGCTTTTCCTTCACTCTGCAGTCCAACTCATCCCAAACCATCTCAATTGGGTTGAGGTTGGATAACTGTGGAGGCCAGATCATCTGATGCAGCCCTCCATCACTCTCCTTCTTGGTCAAATATCCCTTACACAGCCTGGAGGTGTGTTGGGTCATTGTCCTGTTGAAAAACAAATGCTAGTCCCACTAAGCGCAAACCAGATAGGATGGTGTATCGATTCAGAATGCTGTGGTAGCCATGCTGGTTAATTGTGCCTTGAATTCTAAATACATCACTGAGAGTGTCACCAGTAAAGCACCCCCACACCTCCTCCTCCATGCTTCACGGTGGGAACCACACATGCAGAGATCATCCGTTCACCTACTTTGCGTCTCACAAAGACATGGCGGTTGGAACCAAAAATCTAAAATCCACCATTCTAATGTCCTTTGCTCATGTTTCTTGGCCCAAGCAAGTCTCTTTTTCTTATTGGTGTCCTTTAGTAGTGGTTTCTTTGCAGAAATTCGATCATGGGTTGTGCAACTGCAATTTTCCGGAATGACTGAACTTCATGTCTTAAAGTAATGATGGACTGTCGTTTCTCTTTGCTTATTTGAGCTGTTCTTGCCGTAATATGGACTTGGTATTTTACCAAATAGGGCTATCTTCTGTATACCACCCCTACCTTGTCACAACACAACTGATTGGCTCAAACACATTAAGAAGGAAAGAAATTCCACAAATTAACTTTTAACAAGGCACACCTGCTAATTGAAATGCATTCCAGGTGGCTACCTCATGTAGCTGGTTGAGAGAATGTCAAGAGTGTTTTGCTGAACTGCCTGATCTTTATTGGCCAATATAACTTTCAGGATATCATGCTAGCCAATGTTTGTGTTAGCCATTATACTTGGATTTACCGCTGCTAGTAGTAGCACTCATGTAACATGTGGCTAGCTATAGCTGCCGTCGGTCAACAACAGCGTTCTAGCCAGTTTGGTTCATAGACGTTCAATGTCTACTATGATGGTAAAGGTTTATCTTGATTCTGTGCAACAGTACAAGAACTGCTGATGTGCTGAACTGCAAATAAGTAATGTGTTAAGGCTGCTAGTGGTTAGCTAGTAGTGGTAAGCCAGGAGTGTAAACAGGGCTATGCTAATAGCCTGTGAGCTGTATAAGTAAAAATATTTTCAGCTGATACAGAATAAAGAAATCACAGGATATGATCAGATGATAAGTTGGCTTTATTCAGAGTGCCGGTATGATGTGGGTCTTAACTGTCTTATGTGGACAGTGACTTCACTCCTGCTCACCTAGCGCTCCTCTTTACATCTCATTTCCCAACACTTTTCTGACATGGGATATTATATCGGGATATTTAGTTGGAAGGATGAAAAACAAATTGACTGTTTAACAGCAACCGAATTCTGCAGTCTAAGAGAGAGTGCGAGAGAGTACGAGAGAGAGTAATAGAGAGAGAGACCCTAGACTTTTTTCCAGTGTTAGGTAAAACCAGGGCTGGACTCGGGAACCAGACTAACCCTAACCCCCCGGATCAAGACAGAAGTGTCTGCTCTGATCCTGACAGACAACCTCAGACCATTATAAACTTAACCATAACCCAGCCCCTTATGTAACTGTCCAGGAGAGGAACCCATATGCTCCCCGCCTAGATGCGTGCAATCAGGGGACCAGGACCTAGTTTACGGTAACACTGGCCAAGTTAAACAGAGGTAGCATGCTAGCTGTAACAGCACTGTGGTTTTGACAAAGAGAAATAGACTGGGCGTGATCACTCACAGACAACAACCCTTACGCAGGTGCCCGACAAACATTTGCACGAAAAGCACAGAGATCAAATTGTTCTGCAATACAGTCGGATGGACATGACTGATTTGTTCACACCTCGTTATGAAATTTAACATGGGGCATGTGGAGTATGGATGGTTTAGATATCAGTGCACATAGCTGGTGCAGGGATGACAGCAAGCAGTACAGCTATATAAGCAACTGTGGAGTAAATGGTAAGCCTACACAAACAATAGCCTACAAGCAATTAAGAAAACAGGAAAATATAAAGAAATGTATTCAATGACCATGAATAAAAGCTTGTATGAATCAAGTTATTCCTCTGAAAGAAACTATTCCTGCAGTCTTTGTAATGGCTCATGTGGTTCCTCCCGAGGTTGAGGTACTGTAAGTCTCATCCCAAATAGCACCAAATTCCATATATAGTGCACTGCCTTTGAACAGGTTTAATCCTGATGGTCAAATCTGAAAGACCCGCCTATGTAAGAACATCAAGCATTTCCCTCATGGTTATCTTACGATGGGAAATAATTTGTTCTCTCCGATTAATGACATGTATATCCACCCTTTTCAGAAGCCCTGTTGGTTCCAAGTCCAAGAGGGAGAGGGAGAGGGAGAGAGAGAGAGAGGGGTAGGATTTTAAGTTTCATTTATTCGCATAAAAGAAAAACAGTGAAAGAAAAAATAGCACAGATTTTTTTTTTTAACTGGTAAAAACTGTGCAGATGAGGTTGGAAACCTAAAAGGGCCTATATGAAAACCACACCACAAAACCCAATATACAAATAAGTACCAAAAAAAAGTTCTCAAATCAGTTAAACAGAGCACACTAATTATAAATGTATATTATACAGTGGCTTGCGAAAGTATTCACCCCCTTGGCATTTTTTCTATTTTGTTTCCTTACAACCTGGAGTTAAAATAGATTTTGGGGGGATTTGTATCATTTGATTTACACAACATGCCTACCACTTTGAAGATGCAACATATTTTTCTTGTGAACCAAACAAGAAATAAGACCAAAAAAACAGAACTTGAGCGTGCATAACTATTCACCCACCCAAAGTCAATACTTTGTAGAGACACCTTTTGCAGCAATTACAGCTGCAGGTCTCTTGGGGTATGTCTCTATAAGCTTGGCACATCTAGCCACTGGGATTTTTTCCCATTCTTCAAGGCAAACCACTCGAGTGTTGCTTTAGCAGTATGCTTAGGGTCATTGTCCTGCTGGAAGGTGAACCTCAGTCCCTCTGGAAGACTGAAACAGGTTTCCCTCAAGAATTCCCCCGCATTTAGCGCCATCCATCATTCCTTCAATTTTGAGAAGTTTCTCAGTACCTGCCGATGAAAAACATCCCCACAGCATGATGCTGCCACCACCATGATTCACTGTGGGGATAGTGTTCTCGGGGTGATGAGAGGTGTTGGGTTTGCACCAGACATAGCATTTTCCTTGATGGCCAAAAAGCTCAATTTTAGTCTCATCTGGCCAGAGTACCTTCTTCCATATGTTTGGGGAGTCTCCCACATGCCTTTTGGCGAACACCAAATGTGTTTGCTTATTTTTTTCTTTAAGCAATGGCTTTTGTTCTGGCCACTCTTCCGTAGAGCCCAGCTCTGTGGAGTGTACGGCTTAAAGTGGTCCTATGGACAGATACTCCAATCTCCGCTGTAGAGCTTTGCAGCTCCTTCAGGGTTGTCTTTGGTCTCTTTGTTGCCTTTCTGATTAATGCCCTCCTTGCCTGGTCCGTGAGTTTTGGTGGGCGGCCCTCTCTTGGCAGGTTTGTCTTACCCTGATGAAGACAGCTTGGCTGTCGAAACGTTGGACATTACATTTTTGCATCTGAGCTCCTAGAGTGTGCGGCTCTCCTTTATTTTCAGGTTTGTTGTGGTGCCATATTCTTTCAATTTTTTAATAATGGATTTAACGGTGCTCTGTGGGATGTTCAAAGTTTCAGATATTTTCTTTATAACCCAACCCTGATCTGTACTTCTCCACAACTTTGTCCCTGACCTGTTTGGAGAGCTCCTTGGTCTTCATGGTGCCGCTTGCTTGGTGGTGCCCTTGCTTAGTGGTGTTGCAGCATCTGGGGCCTTTCAGAACAGGTGTGTATATACTGAGATCATGTGACAGATCATGTGACACTTAAATAAAGTCCACCTGTGGGTAATCTAACTAAGGACCTCCCGGGTGGCGCAGTGGTCTAGGGCACTGCATCGCAGTGCTAGCTGCGCCACCAGAGTCTCTGGGTTCGCGCGAAGGCTCTGTCGCAGCCGGCCGCAACCGGGAGGTCCGTGGGGCGACGCACAATTGGCATAGCGTCGTCCGGGTTAGGGAGGGTTTGGCCGGTAGGGATATCCTTGTCTCAGTATGTAAAATGTAATAAAATGTATGCACTCTACTGTAAGTCGCTCTGGATAAGAGCGTCTGCTAAATGACTAAAATGTAAATGTAAATGTAAACTAATAGAGAAACTAATAGAGAAAGAGAGAGAAACTAATAGAGAAAGTGAGAGAGAAACTAATAGAGAAAGTGAGAGAGAAACTAATAGAGAAAGTGAGAGAGAAACTAATAGAGAAAGAGAAACTAATAGAGAAAGTGAGAGAGAAACTAAAAGAGAAACTAATAGAGAAAGTGAGAGAGAAACTAATAGAGAAAGAGAAACTAAGAGAAAGTGAGAGAGAAACTAATAGAGAAAGAGAAACTAATAGAGAAAGTGAGAGAGAAACTAAAAGAGAGAAACTAATAGAGAAAGTGAGAGAGAAACTAAAAGAGAGAGAGAAACTAATAGAGAAAGAGAGAAACTAATAGAAAAAGAGAGAAACTAATAGAGAAAGAGAGAAACTAATAGAGAAAGTGAGAGAGAAACTAATAGAGAAAGAGAAACTAATAGAGAAAGTGAGAGAGAAACTAATAGAGAAAGAGAGAAACTAATAGAGAAAGTGAGAGAGAAACTAAAAGAGAAAGAGAAACTAATAGAGAAAGTGAGAGAGAAACTAAAAGAGAAACTAAAAGAGAAAGAGATCGAGAAAGTGAAATAGAGAAACAAAGAGAGCGAGAGAAACGAGAGAGAAAGAAAGAAGAGAGAGAGAAACGAGAGAAAGAAAGAAGAGAGCAAGAAACTAATAGAGAAATAGAGAGAGCGAGAAAGAGTGAGAGACTATTTGCACACAATATTTTGGAAATTTGTGGGTGTAATGTTTACTGTTCATTTTTATTGTTTATTTAACTTTTGTTTATTATCTACTTGACTTGCTTTGGCAATGTTAACATATATATGTTGCCCATGCCAATAAAGCCCTTAACTTGAAAAATTGAATTGAGAGAAAGAGAGCGTAAGAAAGAGAAAGAGAGAGAGAGAGGCACCTCATATTCTCTCATTCTAACACTGCAGCAACACCACAGAACGAACCAACACCGACCTCGCTTTTGGCAACTATCATAACAAGGTCAGATTTTAAAACAAAACAATACTAGCCAAATTGCTGTACATTACATAACCAATTGAGACCTCTCTCTATCCAAACAATGATAATGTAATTGTGGTACAACAGAACAGACAGACCCAGACAGGATGTCTCCCAAACAGCACTTTATTCCCTATAGCCCCATAGGGTTCTTGTCAAAAGTAGTGCACCATATAGGGAATAGGGTGCCATTTGGGACACAGCCCCAGTGTCCACAACCCTTATATAACATCATGGTGTTAACACACACCAACTTCACCCGACACAACTCTACCAACTCCTCTAACTCACCCACACTGACCAAAGGTAAAACAAATCCATTTTAAAAAGCATGCATGCGTGCTGACTAGAGAATGGTGTCATGACCATAGAGATCCTATAATTCACTTTTCTATTTATTTAGTTGGACATGACCCACAACTAGGACACTATTCATTGGGAAGAGCCCCTGATCTTCTGATTGGAGGACCCTTCATAATATCACAGGAAGTGATGACTTGGTGCTTGGTCTCAAGAGCAGCTCTCTCAAATTTGGATTCCGGCCTTTTCTCTTTTTCATTGTCCAAAAATGTGGGTGAGCCCGGTTAACACCCTACCACCCAAACCACGAATCACATTATGGAACTTCCTGTCTGTTCAATCTGGAAAAGAGTTCAAATGAAGATCAGGAGGGACAAGTGAAAGGGGGGAGAAGAGAGAGGAGAGAGAGGGGCAGATGGTGTTTTGTGATGAAGTGACAACACCTTTGGTTACAGGAATTATACCCTTACATTCCCCTGCTTAAATAAATGAACACATGCATGATTCACAGACTCTATAATGTGAGGACAGAGGATAATTATTATATTAGTTATGAAGAAGAAGATTACTTTATCGTCCTGTTTCCACACTACTGACTCCTGTATTTTTTCTACCCGAGAGTCAGACCACGCTACTGCAGCCAGGAATGACTTGTCAGACTACATTAAACAGTTACATGAACAGAGGAAGGAGGTTAATATTACTTCACAAATCCACACGTATTCTCTTTTAAAGGGTTAGATGTATTTCCATTTGACTCACATAATGAGTTTCCCCACACAGAGCACAGGTCAGTGTCAGGATAACGATTCAGAAATGTTAGAGATTTAGAAGATGTTTCAAATGTATTTCTATTTCACTACAAAGTTATGGCACTGCTGGGAGAGGCATAGAGCTTCTGGATTCTCCCACGAGGAACTGTTAATCATTCCTTTACCTCTCAGACCTCTATACTGCCTTAGCTGTCTGACGTTAAGAGTACAGTCAGTCAGTAAGGCACTATAAAGGCAGGTAGATGAGGTAAAGAAAACTGCAACCATCTGGCTGTTAGTAGTGTAATAAGCAGTAACCAATCCTTTACTACAACATTTCCGTAACAAGACAACCTATCTAAATGAGAAAATGTGTCATTCTTGAAACCTGCTGTGTTTGACACTTCAGTTTCAGAATTTCATCTACTTCATCTATGACCAGAAATACATACATATAAAAGACAGCATTAACCATTGAGACCACCTTAACCCTATGTCGACCAGCCTAGCTGGCCTTCTACTAAAATCACCAGTCTGATAGTGTGATCTAAAGTGTTATCAAACTATAAACACATTTGCCTTTTTAAAGGAGGTGCCAGCCAAACCAGGCCATACATCCCCCAACCAAGCGTGTATCCAAAATAGCACCCTATCCACTATAGAGTGCACAACTTTTGACCAGAGCTCTAATGGCCCTGGTCAAAAGTAGTGTACCATTTATGAAATAGGTTGCCATTTCATATGCAGTCCTATTCTCCTAGACTGGAGGACAGGGTGGCTCCGTGCCAAAGCATGAGATCACCTCAAAACACAGCAGCAACTTATTAGGAAAGACCTGGGCATCAGTTTCACTAGGCCATAACTACAAGATGTGATCCCTATGGCAGCTCTGGGGTGCGTCCCAAATGTCACCCTATTCCCATAGGTCTCTGGTCAAAAGTACTGCACTGTGCAGGGAATAGGTAGCCATTTGGGATCCAGACCTGGGCTCTGGGTTCTGACTGAGAAAGAGAGGATCATTAGGGATGAGAGGTTTGGACTGGAAAGGAGAGACATGGTGTGCAAAAGTCTGGGTTAAGGTTTAAGGTTTCAGCTTCCTGAACTAAACCAACCCCCATCACCACCATTTACATAGTGTTCTTTGTGGTTTGTTGAGAGAAAGAAAGGAGAAACACCCAGCTCCTACTGGAACACTGTATTTGCATCCCAAATGGCACGCTATTCTCTTATACAGGAGTTCTCAAACTTCTTGGGTCCAGCGACACCTTTTGTGATTGCAAATATATCAGGGACCCCCTCGTAATTAGAACACAAATACAAATAGTCTACAAGGAGTTTTACTATGATGTCTGTCGATACCATTTAAAAGGCCCGCCTCTTGGCATCGGAGTGAATTCTGTCATGGGGCAGAGAGATTTACACATTTTGCCATGAGGCAGAGCAAACTTTTCAGTATTAAAGCTTAAATTACACTGCATTTATGTAAAAATATATATTTTTTGAAAATGTATAATTGGTGGAGTACTGTTCATACCAATATCCCTGTGAGCCCCACAGGCCCATGTTGCCCAGGGTTAAGAACATAAATTGTACATGATTATTATTACTAAAGTGTTAGTAATATTCATAAAAAAAGAAGAGCAAAAAAATGTAGAACAATAATAAATCTGACCGTAGACCGCCTGCAGTAACTCTGCGGACCCCACTTTGATAACCCCTGCCCCAATCAGTGCACTACTTTTGTCAAAGGTAGTGAACTACACAGGGAGTAGGGTGCCATTGGAAACGCAGACTGTTCTCTTCCCTTGGACTGGACAGGAAGTGGATAATCAGTGAGAACGGGAAGAGCAGGGATCAACTTCCGGTTGAAGGCCGGGGAAAGCAAAGAATTCTGGCTAAACCACGCCCATCATACCCTCATCATGAAAAACATTCTGGGTAAACATTACACAAGACTGCTGCCTGAGTCAATCAAACTTGCCTCATCACTGATTACTGTATGCATTCAATCTTTCAGATCAATGCAGAAACAAAGTGCTCCTTTTTCTTTATTTTCTTGAACAGTCACCAGTTGAAGTGTCCTGGGGTCAGTTGGGGTCAGTTGAAGTCCCTCAGTCAAGCACCTGATTCATTTTCTCTACTGTATGCATTATCTACTACACTAACACACAGTCTTGAAATGTCAAACTATGATGGGGAGCCTATAAGGTTCTCTACAGCCAAAAACATTTCTGTTTTTATTTAACCAAGGGGAAGAACTAGGTATGTTTATATGCTACTGCTACTGCATAAGAGTATGACGAGTATGAAGTAAGAGGTGCAGTACATTTGCAACTAAGCTAGAGGGCTGAGAGATGGCTAATGATGAACTCTGAAGTCTACAGTAAATGCAGTGCAGAGAAAGCTTGTGGTTATCCTCTAGGCTATATTATGCCACAGTGACACCTACTGGACAAAATTGTTAATTGAACCTGTGATTTAAGCCGGTGGTTCTCAAACCTCTCCTCGGAGACCCAATGTAGTTTAACTATTCCAGAACTAGCACACCTGATTTAACTAGTCAAACAAATGATCAAGCCCATAAATAGGTGAATCAGGCGAGCTAGTTCAGGGCTACAACAAAATTGTGAAATGTGTGGGGATCCCCAAGAAGATGTTTGAGAACCACTGATCTAGGCTAAAAAAGAACAACTCCTCACACCACCACTGTGCTACTCCTGGCACTAAAGTCCCTTCTAACAGTGCTACACACACACTTCTGTCAGTTCACTATACACTACAGTCCAGAAGATTTTGTCAAGCAGAACACATCAGCAGGCCTACTATAGGCTATGCCATGTACACACCTGGGTCGAGGTGGGAAAACGTCCCGATAACGAAGTCCAGCGTTGAGACAGCTAGCACGGCCAGTAGTATCAGCTGGAGACGGACGATCCATTTGACCCCGGCGAGGTTAATACCCGAAAGGCCGAGCAGGACAGCCACAGACATCCCTCTAACAGCCCACTCACTCTGCAGGCTCAGGAGCTGAGCGATAGACTCTGAGAACCCTGTGATGTACATGGCTCCAGCCACACACTGTTGAAATCAAAACACACGCAGAAGACATACATGAGATCTTGTATGTAAACATATTGATTCTTATTTTATTTATTTAGCTATATAATCTTTGTTTTAAAAGGTGTGTTGACTGAAGGTAAGTTGTCCTTTACCACAATGCAAAGGGTTGCAGGATGATGAAGGGGGATTGAAAACATGTACACACACACGGTGTTTCTCACCTGGCCGAAAACATACAGGAGCCCCACGGTCCCACCTACTCTTCCTCCCAGGACAGTAGAGATCATGGAGTATACTCCACCACTACCGACCCCACAGCGCTCGCAGACGCCGATGCCTGACATCACTGTTACCAGGGCAACGATAACCACCACAGATACCAGGAGCATACCTAGCAATACACCTAGGTTCCCCTTACATCATCAAGAGAAAAAACAAAGTCATACAATATATGGAACAGGTCCTTTTATGTCTAGATCAGCCCAGCACTAACACTACTGATTCAACAAATCAATGAATCATTATGCCCTTGACTAGTTGAATCAGGTGTTTTAGTGCTGGAATATAGAACCAACATGTGCACACCGTAGGGCAGAGATACTCAAGTACTATGTCAGAAGGTCCAGTCACACAAATTTCCTAGGTGGCAAATGTCCGAATGGATTATGTCATTTATCGGCATAGTAACAAACCCCCAAATCGCAACCCATGCAAACCCAAACTGTTCACACCCCTCTTGATGGAGGAGAGGCAGTTTTACAGTTTTAATGCTCATTCCCTACAATTCTACACATTTTCCCATGGGGCAGATAGAAATTTGGCAGTTTTAAGCAAATGTCCTGCAATTCTACACATTTTGCCAAGTCTTGTGTGTACATATGATACCAGGGGTTGAAGCCCGACAGTTTTATTATACACTTTTGGGGGGGGGGGGGGGGGGGGGGTCAGGACCAGCGGTCTATATTGGATCCAACCTGTGGTCCGCCTGTTCAGTATGCAGACCCCTTAGTGAGCAAACTCTTGCCTACAGCTACCTGCCCTGGGACTACAGTTTAAAACTAGCTAGCTGGCCAAATCTGGTACATGTACATAAATGTTGATTGGTGTGCATTGTCCCTGTCAAATAAATGTATTGAATGAAATGAAATGAAATTCCAACTCACCACCAGCCACCCAGTGCGGAGGAACAACACCACACCAAATATGTTGATCATACAGGTAGTAAAGACTCCGTCCCACGTCCCAAACAGGACAGGCTCCCACACAAACAGCTTCACCCTCCACCATGGCTGAGAGAGATGCTGCGACCCCTGCAGTTTAGAATAGACGACATTTCCCGATTTTTACCAGACCTGCACAACTTTTATAGTGTGATCCAGTAGGGATTTTAGCATGTAAATCTTGGTGGGGCAAAAAATATATATAGTGTTTTTGATGCATGCCAGCAAAGCCACAACACAACACTAAACAATCAATGAATTGCATTATAACAGTGACAAACGGTGCCCACAAACTGTTATGGCCTACATAAAGCTGTCCCAACAGCAGAGCTTTCTTTTCAGCACCATGGAGTGAATCCTTACCACCGCTACACCTGGCTATCAGCGGAGCCTTGTCTGGCAGCGAAACAGTTCATTCAGCCTCATTTACTGACATAAAAAACATGGCTGACTTGCTTAAACAAATGTGGTTTCTACTGACAATTGAGATGTACAAACTATGGCATAATGGGACGACGAGCAGATAAGAGGCAATCCGTAACTTCGATAAAGACATTAATGAGCGAGCTAGGACGAACGTAGTCAATATAACTATTTTTTCAGCACTTTTTAAATGTACAGTGACATAATTCATAACATGTGCTGTTCTTACAGTATTCTCCCTGTACACCAAGTCAGAACTGTAGGATAAATAAAGGTGGCATATAAGCAGACAATGAAAGCTCTTACAATATTCGATTGTTACATTTCTCTAAAACAGGCTATAGGCTACATGTGCACCACCAAGTCAAAACAGTAGGCAAAATTATGAAGGGGAATGGGAAGTAACATGGGCTATTAACAGCTTACTACATAACTTACACTTAGTATTACTTCCTTAGCTACGGTATACATATCTCCCTGGCATATTGCATCATTAATGCAGCAGCATTCAATACATGTTTGGACTCACCTTGTTGTGCTGTGCTCACTTGAACAGGAAGGTGGCGCGACGGTCCTTGTGGACAAATTTTGTCATCAAACTTTGACATCAAAGTCTGGCACTCTCTTGAATTTTTTGCCACTTTCAAGACAACTGGGAACTCGGAAAAAAACAAGATTGAATCATGACGTCAGTGATCTTCAGGTCGGAGCTCTAGAAATAGGCCGACTTGGAATTCTGGGTTGGATGGCCATTCAAAACGTATTTTCCCAGTCGGAGCATGTTTTTTACGACTTCCCAGTTGTAATCACAAACTGAGTTTGGGATTTCCCAGTTCAGAGTTTCCAGTTGTTTTGAACATGGCAGAAGTCATGCTGGATTGACAGTATGGCCAATGCATTCAACCTTTTCTGGCTCATGGTGTTGAATGTATTTCCAAGACGGCGTAGCATTCAGACGTCTTTGTCTTGTAATATGTATCTTTTTATATATTTTTATTTGCATTCTTTTTCATATTTTTCCTAAACCTCAACTTCAAAACACTCTCCTGCAACCCGCCTCACCCAATGTGGTGTGGATCTGTATTTTTTTCTCTAAAGTATTTCTATTTACCTCTGAACCAGAATACCTCAACTGAAGCTAGCTAGCTAACTAGCTACCAGCTATCAGTCAGCTAACCTTTAGCTCGGAAAGCTCTCGCCAGTTCGTACAACGCGTTTCAAACCAGAGCATACCGGACCTATTTTTCTCTCCATGTCCCCGGATTCCTACTGCAAACTCTGAACCCTTTCATCTGGATCATGGCAGCTAGCTAACCGCAACCCGGGTTGACTACTCCTGGCTAACGTTTCCGTCTCGTAGCAAGCACAGGCTAGGGCTCCTGGGCTACTCCTGAAGCCCACTCCTCGGCTACAATATCCGGACCCCTTCTACTGCCGGTACGGGGCACGAAACCCCGCCGATCCATCACAACTGGAATACCGACATAATCTGCCCGAGGATCCCAACAGGCCCCTCAGGCGCGACGTCCCCTGAATGACCATTCTGCTAACCGCGGCCTGCTAGCTATCTATAGCATATTGGACTGTTAGCTGATCCACCGGCCAGTTTCTTGGACCACTATACCCATTTTGCCAATTGGACTTGGACCCCTCTGCTACTTGGAACCCAACTAATTCCACGACTGGTCTATCGACGTCACCGCACGAGGAGGCAAAAACAGACTTTTCCCCCATCGCGACGTCCCTCTAAGGCCCTTATGCTAGCTTGCTAGCCGCGGCCTGCTAACTGCTAGCTTGCTAGCACCGGCCTGCTAACTGTCTGAATCGCCGTGTCCCTAGCCAGCCCAACCACTCACTGGACCCATACGATCACTTGCCTACGCGTGCCTCTCCCTAATATCATTATGCCTTGTCCATTACTGTCCTGGTTAATGATTACTGTCTTATTTCACTGTAGAGCCTATAGCCCTGCTCAATATGCCTTAACCAACCATGTTGTTCCACCTCCCACATATACGATGACATCACCTGGTTTATAAGTCTCTAGAGACTATATCTCTCTCTTCATCACTCAATGCCTAGGTTTACCTCCAATGTACTCTCTTCCTACCACACCTTGGTCTGTACATTTTGCCTTGAATCTATGCTATCGTGCCCAGAAACCTGCTCCCTTTATTCTCTGTTCCGAACGTGCTAGACGGACAGTTCTTATAGCCTTTAGCCGTACCCTTATCCTACTTCTCCACTGGTGATGTAGAGGTTAATCCAGGACCTGCAGTGCCTAGCTCCACTCCTACTCCCCAGGTGCTCTCATTTGTTGACTTCTGTAACAGTTAAACCCTTGGTTTTATGCATGTTAACATTAGAAGCGTACTCCCTAAGTTAGCTTTATTCACTGCTTTAGCACATTCTGCCAACCCGAATGTCTTAGCCGTGTCTGAATCGTGGCTTAGGAAAACCACCAAAAACCCAGACATTTCCATCCCTAACTATAACATTTTCTGCCAAGATAGAACTGCCAAAGGGGGCAGTGTTGCAATCTACTGCAGAGATAGCCTGCAGAGTTCTATCTTACTACCCAGGTCTGTACCAAAACAATTCGAGCTTCTACTTCTAAAAATTCACCTTTCCAGAAACAAGTCTCTCACCGTTGCCGCTTGCTATAGACCACCCTCTGCCCCCAGCTGTGCCCTGGACACCATATGTGAATTGATTGCCCCCCATCTATCTTCTGAGCTCATGCTGCTAGGTAACCTAAAATGGGACATACTTAACACCCCGGCCATCCTACAAACTAAGCTTGTTGCCCTCAATCTCACACGAATGATCAATGAACCTACCAAGTACAACCCCAAATCCGTAAACACGGGCACCCTCATAGATATCATCCTAACTAACTCGCCCTCCAAAGAAAGTTAGCAAAAATAGAAAGTTAGCAAAAATAGATAAGATCTTGCTACCATGGAAAGGAAAATACCTGTCTATTTGTGGAAAAATCACCCTAATTAACTCTTTAGTCATATCACAGTTTACCTATTTGCTTATGGTTTTGCCTACACCTAGTGACCTGTTTTTTAAATTATATGAACAAAAAATATTCAATTTTATTTGGAACGGCAAGCCAGATAAAATTAAAAGGGCCTATTTATATAACGAATATGAATTCGGAGGGCAGAAATTATTAAATATTAAAGCATTAGACCTCTCACTAAAGGCATCGGTCATACAAAAGTTATACTTAAATCCAAACTGGTTCTCTAGTAAACTGGTACGAATGTCTCATCCTATGTTCAAGAAGGGCCTTTTTCCCTTTATTCAGATTACACCTGCTCACTTTCGGTTGTTTGAAAAGGAAATGATCTCCAAAATATCCTTATTCTTTAAACAAGCCTTAGAAAGTTGGTTGCAATTTCAGTTTAATCCACCTGAAAGGACGGAACAAATAGTACAACAAATATTGTGGTTAAATTCAAATATAATAATTGATAAAAAAACTGTATTTATCGAAGAAATGTTTAAAAAAGGTATAATTTTTGTGAATGATATCATAAATAGGACTGGTGGAGTTATGTCACACATGCAGCTAACACAGACATATGGAAAAGTCTGCTCTACCCAAAATTACAACCAATTAATTGCAGCATTACCACAAAAATGGAAGAGGCAAGTAGAAGGGGATAAAAGTAAGGAACTTGTATGTCGGCCCTGTATTAAAGAACAAAAATGGTTAAAGAAAAGTGTGATAAATAAAAACATATACCAATTTCATTTAAGGACCAAAAAACTAACAGCTGTGCCATACAAATTGCAAAATAGTTGGGAAGAGATTTTCGATGTACCCATTCCATGGCACATGGTTTATGAATTGATACGCAAAACAACGCCGGATTCAAAACTTCGAATTTTTCAATATAAATTACTGTACAAAATTCTTGCAACTAATAGAATGTTATATATATGGGGTATACAATCTTCCCAGCTCTGCAGATTCTGTTGTGAGGAGGCAGAGTCATTAGATCATTTATTTTGGTATTGTCCATATGTAGCTCGTTTTTGGTCACAGGTCCAGGAATGGCTGAAGAATTGCAACATTTGCCTAAAACTAACGCTACAGATAGCAATACTGGGGGATTTGAAAAGCCATAGTCAATCAATCAATAATATAATAATTATTTTGGCAAAGATGTTTATTTTTAATTTACAATCTGTAGAAGCTATGAGAATAGGAAGGTTCAGGTCTTTTGTGAAGCATCACAGCACAGTTGAGAAATGTATGGCAAATAGAAATCCGAAATGGATGATGTTGGAAGATAGATGGGAGGGGTTGGGTGGAGCTGAAGGGTGGGACTAATAACAAGATAAACAATATAGGGCATACGGGATCTGTGAAATGTGTATAGGTGCGGAGCTTTTGTGAAATAGCACAGTTACAAGTGGAAATAAAATTGGATGGACAACAGAAATAGAGGAAGGACTAAGAACAAATAAGAGAGAACTATTGTAAAGTGGACTGTGTCTGTAAGATAGGTATAAGATGTAGAATTTGAAGGTAAAAGCAGAAGTGTTTATAAGTTTACTCCAATTGGGGGATTGGTGGTAGGGTCGCGGGGAATAATAATAAAGGCATATTCTTTAAAAAAGTATGTATGTCTATATAGGTATGTGTATGTATATATGTGTATATGTATGCATACGTGTATGGATATATATATTTACCCCAAAAAATATGGGGGAATGGAAATGATGCAGACAATTACATTGGAAGCAATATTCTTTCCGCAATACTAAGCTGATCCACCCCTAAAAAGAAGAAAGAAAAAAAAACTCGCCCTCCAAATACACCTCTTTTGTTTTCAACCAAGATCTATGCGATCACTGCCTCATTGCCTGCATCCGTAATGGGTCTGCGGTCAAACGACCACCCCTCATCACTGTCAAACGCTCCTTAAAACACTTCTGCGAACAGGCCTTTCTAATCGACCTGGCTGGGGTATCCTGGAAGGATATTGACCTCATTCCGTCAGTAGAGGATGCCTGGTCATTCTTTAAAAGTGCCTTCCTCACCATCTTAAATAAGCATGCTCCGTTCAAAAAATGTAGAACTAGAAATAGATATAGCCCTTGGTTAACTCCAGACCTGTCTGCCCTTGTCCAGCACACAAACATCCTGTGACGTTCTGCATTAGCATCGAATAGCCCCCGTGATATGCAACTTTTTAGGAAAGTTAGGAACCAATATACACAGGCAGTTAGGAAAGCTAAGGCTAGCTTTTTCAAACAGAAATTTGCTTCCTGTAGTACAAACTCAAAAAAGTTCCAGGACACTAAAGTCCATGGAGAATAAGAGCACCTCCTCCCAGCTGTCCACTGCACTGAGGCTAGGAAACACTGTCACTACCGATAAATCCACAATAATTGAGAATTTCAATAAGCATTTTTCTACGGATGGCCATGCTTTCCACCTGGTTAACCCTACCGCGGTCAACAGCCCTGCGCTCCCCACAGCAACTCGCCCAGACCTCCCCCACTTCTCCTTCACCCAAATCCAGATACCTGATGTTCTGAAAGAGCTGCAAAATATGGACCCCTACAAATCAGCCGGGTTAGACAATTCGGACCCTCTCTTTCTAAAATTATCTTCCGAAATTATTGCAACCCCTATTACTAGCTTGTTCAACCTCTCTTTCGTATCTTCTGAGATTCCCATAGATTGGAAAGCTGCCGCAGTCATCCCCCTCTTTAAAAAGGGGGAGACACTCTAGACCCAAACTGTTACAGACCTTTATCTATTCTACCCTGCCTTTAAGGTCTTTGAAAGCCAAGTTAACAAACAAATTACCGACCATTTCGAATCTTACCGTATCTTTTCCACTATGCAATCTGGTTTCAGAGCTGGTAATAGGTGCACCTCAGCCACGCTCAAGGTCCTAAACGATATCATAACCGCCATCGATAAAAGACATTACTGTGCAGCCGTATAGATCAACGTGGCTAAGGCCTTCGACTCTGTCAATCACAACATTCTTATTGGCAGACTCAACAGCCTTGGTTTCTCAAATGATTGCCTCGCTTCGTTCACCAACTACTTCTCCGATAGAGTTCAGTATGTCAAATCGGAGGGCCTGTTGTCCGGACCTCTGGCAGTCTCTATGGGGGTGCCACAGGGTTCAATTCTCGGGCCGACTCTCTTCTCTGTATACATCAATGATGTCGCTATTGCTTCAGGTGATTAATTTAATCCACCTCTATGCAGACGACACCATTCTGTATACCTCTGGCCCTTCGTTGGACACTGTTAACTAACCTCCAGATGAGCTTCAATGCCATACAACTCTCCTTCCGTGGCCTCCAACTGCTCTTAAATGCAAGTAAAACTAAATGCATGCTCTTCAACCGATCGCTGCCCGCACCTGCCCGCCCGTCCAGCATCACTACTCTGGACGGTTCTGACTTAAAATATGTGGACGACTACAAATACCTAGGTGTCTGGTTAGACTGTAAACTCTCCTTCCAGACTCACATCAAACATCTCCAATCCAAAATTAAATCTATAAATCGGCTTCCTATTTTAGTTTGTCTCCCGGGTGTGGCGAGCCTTCTGTGACCGACTGGAGGTCGCCCTCAGCCTCACCTCCGGGTACCATCCTCAGACCAACTGGTAGACGGAACACCTGAACCAAGAAATAGGGAAGTACCTCTGCCAACAATGTTCTGCCTCTGCACAAGGCTGGAGTCGGTATATGGCCTGGGCCGAATACGCTCAGAACTCACTCATGTTTTCATCCCTCCGCCTTACTCTGTTTTAGTGTGTACTTGGTTACCAACCCCCCATGTTTCTCTGGGAGGCGGAGCCTGATACTGTCCCAGCTGTCATTGACTAGTTTCGGCGTAGTGAGCGGGAATGGGAGACCGCTTACGGCATCTGCAGGAAGCCTCTAATACCCAGTAACGCTTTGCCGACAGACGCCGCCGACCAATGCCATGCTTTCACCCCGGACAGCATGTGTGGCTCTCTACCAGAGACATACGGCTCCGCCTCCCCTGCAAAAAGTTATGTTCTTGCTTCATTGGTCCCTTCAAGATAACCCATCGCATCAACCCTGTCACGTACCACCTCCAGTTACTTCTGCGAAAGCTTAATAAACACCTGCTGCAATCTGCGTGTGAATCCACACCTTTTTCCTCCCTGATTATTCATTACAGGCCAACTACATATCTCAAATTTCCTAATATTAAGTACCTTGCTTATATTTCCAACAGGAGTATAGCCTATCTGGGTTGCATGAAAATAAACAACGGGGAAAAGCGTCCTCCATTTGCTATTTAAGTGCATAGATGACATGTATTTTGTTCCCGCTGCCCCTATTTCGATACAGGTGCGTGATAATGGTCCATTCTAAATCAAAACAAATGTCGCACATATATTATTTAGTTTATGTAGACAAAATTAAATCAAGAATAGTCTGATCGGTGACAATATTAGCCTATCACTTGTGAATGATATATTATCACTTTTGAATGATGCCCAGCATAACATGCCTTTTTGCGACTTGTTCGAATCATTGTCGCACACCTCATGTAGCCTAGCCCATAGGCCTATGTTTTAATAAGGTTTGTATCATACCTAAAGTGGTGAAATAACTACTTACAATTAAGCACATTATGCTAATGGAAAATTCACGCTTATATCCTACTACCATGTGCACATTGCTGCGCTTATAATGTGAAGAAATAGCCTAATTGTATCAACATTTTAAGCTAAACGTTCTGCTCTGTTGCGTCAGCCAAATTGAATAAAAAAGTTTTTTTGATGCTAGTGGTTGTATTAATTTGGGATCTACCGCATGCCACAACTGTCCCAGACTATGTTTGGAATAATTATTTCTCGCACAGAATAAGTCAACTTTTGTACTATGGGGGATAGTAGATTGACATAGGATAGAGCTTTTGCTGTTCGTTAGGCCTACTAATCTTGTTGGCTGACGAAAAGTAAATGTGGACAGTTCTCACAATATGCACCTCGAAATTAGATAAGGACTCGCGCAGTTGCATCCCGATGTGTCTGTCTTAACTTGTAGCCTGTGAGAAAGACCCGATCATGTGACAGAGCGGTGTGATAGAGAGACGCTTCAGATTGCGTAGCACACTCAGGGAGAACGTCACAACGCAGCACTCCGATCGCAAAAGGCATGGATTTGTTAGGGTGCATTACTGCCACAAAAGGGATGCCATCGTAAAATTCTAGGAATTATCAAGTGCTTGTGAATGAGAGACTATTAGAATGTGTATAGCCTGCGCAAAAAAACAAAGCGGAAATCATTCCTTTCAAGCAACTTTATTCAAATCATCATTAGAGTTACATCACGCAGCCTTACAATGTATTAAAAATCAAAACATATAGCCCAAAAATTGTAGAACAACTAAAGTTAAATTAATAAATTAAGAATAAATGAGTACCTATTTTTTTGTAAAGCACTCAACACAGAATAGCCGCATTCCCTCAAATAGTTTGGAGAAAATATGTATTTTATTAATCTTTGTTCAATTGTATTCTCCATCAAACAGGCAAAACGTCAATACAGGACTAAGATTGAATCGTACTACACCGGCTCCAATGCTCATCGGATGTGGCAGTGTTTGTAAACTAATACAGTCTACAAAAGGGAAGCACAGCCACGAGCTGCCCAGTGACATGAACCCACCAAACGAGCTAAATTACTTCTATGCTCGCTTCGAGGTGAGGAACACTGAAACATGCATGAGATCACCAGCTGTTCCGGAAAATTGTGTGATCACGCTCTCCGTAGCCGATGTGAGCAAGACCTTTAAACAGGTCAACATTCACAAGGCCGCACGGCCAGACGGATTACCAGGACGTGTACCTCGAGCATGCGCTGATCAACTGGCAAGTGACATCACTGACATTTTCAGCCTCTCATAGACTGGATCTGTAATACCAACATGTTTAAAGCAGACATCCATAGTTCCTGTGCCCAAGAAAACTAAGGTAACCTGCCTAAATGACTACCATCCCGTAGCACTCACGTCTGTAGCCATGAAGTGCTTTGAAAGGCTGATAATGGCTCACATCAACATCATTATCCAAGAAACACTAGACCCACTCCAATTTGCATACCGCCCCAACAGATCTACAGATGATGCAATCTCTATTGCACTCAACACCGCCCTTTCCCACCTGGACAAAAGGAACACCTATGTGAGAATGCTATTAATTGACTACAGCTCAGTGTTCAACACCCTAATGCCCTCAAAGCTCATAACTAAGTTAAGGACCCTGGGACTTAACACCTCCCTCTGCAACTGGATCCTGGACTTACTGACGGGCCGCCCCCAGGTGGTAAGGGTAGGGAACAACACATCCGACACGCTGATCCTCAACACAGGGGCCCCTCGGTGGTGCGTGCTCTGTCCCCTCCTGTACTCCCAGTTCACTCATGACAGCATGGCCAGGCACGACTCCAACACCATCATCAAGATTGCCGATGACACAACAGTGCTAGACCTGATCACCGACAACGATGAGACAGCCTATAGGGAGGAGGTCTGAGACCTGGTCGTGTGATGCCAGGACAGCAACCTATCCCTCAACATTATCAAGACAAAGCAGATGATTGTGGACTACAGGAAAAGGAGGACCGAGTACGCCCCCATTCTCATCGACGGGGTTGTAGTGGAACAGGTTGAGAGCTTCAAGTTCCTTGGTGTCCACATCACCAACAAACTATCATGGTTCAAACACACTAAGACAGTCGTGAAGAGGGCATGACAAAGACTATTCCTCCTCAGGAGACTGAAAGAATTTGGCATGGGTCCTCAGATCCTGAAAAGGTTCTACAGCTGCACCATTGAGAACATCCTGACTGGTTGCATCACTGCCTGGTATGGCAACTGCTTCGCCTCCGACCGCAAGGTACTACAGAGGGTAGTGCGTACGGCCCAGTACATCATTGGGGCCAAGCTTGCTGCCATCCAGGACCTCTATATCAGGCGGTGTCAGAGGAAGGCCGTAAATTGTCAAAGACTGCTGACACCCTAGTCATAGACTGTTCTCTCTGCTACCATACGGCAAGCGGTACCGGAGCGCCACGTCGAGGTCCAAAAGGCTTCTTAATTAACAGCTTGCTTCTACCCCAAAGCCATAAGACTCCTGAACACCTAATCAAATGGCTACCCAGACCCCTCTTTTACGCTGCTGCTACTCTCTGTTTATAATCTATGCATAGTCACTTTAACTCTACCTACATGTACATATTACCTCAATTACCTCAACTAACCGGTGCCCCTGCACATAGACTTTGTACCGGTACCCCCTGTATATAGCCTCACTTGTTATTTTACTGCTGCTGTTTAATTATTTGTTACTTTTATTTTCTATTTTTCACTTAACAATTATAATTTTTCTTAACTTCTTAAAGCATTGTTGGTTAAGGGCTTGTAAGTAAGCATTTCACTAAGTATTCACCGAATACACCTGTTGTATTTGGCGCATGTGACAAATAAAATTTGATTTGAACATAATATAAAATAATGCCACTGAACTATAAGCAAATCTTGTCTGCTAAATTAACTAGTGTAGCCCACAGCCATATGGCGTAGCCACATCAAGACCTAGCATAAGGACAACTCAGAGTATGCTATTCTTTTCATCTGAAATAGACAATATTGTCTGTCTTCATATAATGCTTCTTTAGACCTGTCTAAAATAAAATAAAAAACAGATTTATTGTGAAGGTGTAAGCTATATAAAATTGATTTATTAGACTTTTTAAAATAGCTGGTAGGCTATGTGTGGAAGCAAGAAGATGCTAAATATGTTTATGTTGATTAACAGTCAATTACCCTGAGACCGACAGTTATGTGCTTGACAATCACCGGCTGACGAAATGTGACCACCACAGCACTAAATGTTCCGCAACTGATTCCTTCCAAACCACTCATTGTTGAATTTGCGATTTCCAACTTGTTGTTAATGTTTATGGTCATTGGCCAATGAGCACCGATACAGTGCCAGTAGGATTTGCCAGTAGATTGTCAACGTGAGTCATGATGATAGCAAATTTCAATTTACAAAACAAAAATACTGCACTTTCGTCTTTTGAGCTTCTAGTCATGAAATCTATGCAGCCTACTCAATCACTTTTTATAGCTACTGTTTACAGGCCTCCTGGGCTGTATACAGCGTTCCTCATTGAGTTCCCTGAATTCCTATCGGACCTTGTAGTCATGGCAGATAATATTCACATTTTTGGTGACTTTAATATTCACATGGATAAGTCCACAGACCCACTCCAAAAGGCTTTCGAAACCATCATCGACTCAGTGGGTTTTGTCCAACATGTCTCCGGACCTACTCACTGCCACAGTCATACTCTGGACCTAAATATTGTGGATCTTAATGTTTTTCCTCATAATCCTCGACTATCGGACAACCAATTTATTACGTTTGCAATCACAACAAATAATCTGCTTAGACGCCAACCAAGGATCATCAAAAAACCTTAGTGCTGTTTTTGATACCATCGATCACCACATTCTTTTGGAGAGATTGGAAACCCAAATTTGTCTACACCGTCAAGTTCTGGCCTGGTTTAGATCTCATCTGTTGGAAAAATATCAGTTTGTCTCTGTGGATGGTTTGTCCTCTGACAAATCAACTGTAAATTTCACTGCTATGCGGATGACACACAGCTGTACATCGATGAAACATGGTGAAGCCCCAATATTGCCCTCCCTAGAAGCCTGTGTTTCAGACATAAGGAAGTAGATGGCTGCAACTGTTTTACTTTTAAACTCAGACAAAGCAGAGATGCTAGTTCTAGGTCCCAAGAAACAAAGAGATCTTCTGACAATTAATCTGGATGGTTGTACAGTCGTCTCAAATAAAACTGTGAAGGACCTCGGCATTACTGTGAACCCTGATCTCTCTTTTGACAAACATATCAAGACTATTTCAAGGACAGCTTTTTTCCATCTTTGTAACATTTCAAAAATAAGACACTTTCTGTCCAAAAATGTGGCAGAAAAATTAATCCATGCTTTTGTCACTTCCAGATTAGACTACTGCAATTCTCTACCTTCCAGATACCCGGATAAAGCACTAAATAAACTTCAGTTAGTGCTAAACACGGCTGCTAGAATCTTGACTAGATCCCCAATTTTTTTTTTCTCATCATATTACTCTAGTGCTAGCCTCTCTACACTGGCTTCCTGTAAAGGCTAGGGCTGGTTTCAAGGTTTTTCTGCTAACCTACAAAGCATTACATGGGCTTGCTCCTACCTATCTCTCCGATTTGGTCCTGCCATGCATACCTACACGTACGTTACTGTCCCAAACACCTGGAGGAAGGGTGTTCTCCTATAGAGCTCCATTTTTATGGAATGGTCTGCCTATCCTTGTGAGAGACGCAGATTCGGTCTGGGACCATGCCTCAGGACTACCTGGCCTGATGACTCCTTGCTGTCCCCAGTCCACCTGGTCGTGCTGCTGCTCCAGTTTCAACTGTTCTGCCTGCGGCTATGGAACCCTGTTCTGTTCACCGGACATGCTACCTTGTCCCGGACCTGCTGTTTTAAACTCTCTCTCTCTCTCTACAGCACCTGCTGTCTCTAACTCTGAATGTGGCTATGAAAAGCCAACTGACATGTACTCCTGAGGTGCTGACCTGTTGCACCCTCTACAACCACTGTGATCATTATTATTTAACCCTGCTGGTCATCTATGAACGTTTGAACATCTTGACCATGTACTGTTATAATCTCAAACCGGCACAGCCAGAAGAGGACTGGCTACCCCTCAGAGCCTGGTTCCTCTCTAGGTTTCTTCCTAGGTTCCAGCCTTTCTGTGGAGTTTTTCCAAGCCACCGTGCTTCTACATCTGCATTGCTTGCTATTTGGGGTTTAAGGATGGTTTTCTGTATAGAACTTTGTGACATCGGCTAATGTAAAAAGGGCTTTATAAATAAATGTGATTGATTGATCGACTGAGCTAGGCTCAGAAACATCTGCATTTTGGAGCTGCCTTAAGAAAGCAAAAAAGAGACCATGTTCGTATGCGGCTTTATTAACTGGGTCGGCACTGGTCTGGTCCCAGATCTGTTTGTGTTTTCTTTCGAACTCAACGCCATAACAATGACCATGAGATTTCACAAGACAGCACAAACATATATTGGACCAGGCTCCAACTATGTCATCAAAGAAGACTTCCTCATACCATCAGGGCAGGCAGCATTTGTAACCTACCTGAGCGTCCTCATGGAACAGATCCTGGACAGGTGTGGTTTTACTGCCGCTGGCCCTCATAGACTCCCTAGCCTCCAGAAGTTCTGTCACATCCCCCACGTTAGACCTGTGGAGCATCCAGCCGAATGGCAACGCTTCCATAACCGCTTTGACCAAACCTCTGCCTGCACGCACTCCAGTTTAGTACCCTGGAGTGGATGGATACATAAAGTACATCAAAGTTTAAAAACTGAGTGACTCACCTTGAAACAAGGTCAATGTGCATTGTATATTCATTAACCCCCAAAGTATACAAAATCAAAAGGGCAAGATTGTCTGAAATGCTTGGGTTTCAGACAAACTTCTATCTATAGGGCATAGTGATTCAGAAATAAGCTATACAATTATGTATCCTTATTTGATGGGAAAAATCATGAGTTTATTTAAATGTGGAGATACAAAGGTAGCCTAATCATTGCGTTACCTTCCCTAGAGCCAAATAGAGGTGTGACAACCAAACAGCCACCCGGATGCAGGCAGTAGGTGGGATTATGCAACAGCACGAGCCTGATTTGCCTGGATCATGGTAGGGTAGTGTAGTTGAATTCGACGATACATTTTTTTCTCGAATTACCGGTACATTCCTTGACATAAAATGTATTCACTGGGGCAACATGTAATTTAGTCTGTAAGGAAAACGATTGAATTTTCACGACAGAAAATCACGTCCGTTATATTAAATGTGTTGTTTTTTCACGATTATGCATATAGGCTATATTGCTGTCAATCGGAAATAGGAACAGTTCAATAAACGCAGATCTAAAAAATGTAATCTCAAATCGCCCTTATTTCAGCAAATCTTATGTTGGATCCGTGAAAAATCGGCACAATGATATTTCTTGACCTACCTCAAAAATTAACTCCCATCAACTGAAGTCCTCAAAAACAGCCTGTTCCAAATATCGAGTTTCTCATTCTAAAATCTTAATACAATAAAAGTACATTAAAGATCATATAAATGATTAATGTTGTGCTAAAAAAATAATCCAACCGTATGGTTTACCCTCACACTCTGTCTGCACCATAAGCGTAGTATTGCAACGTGTTCGACTAACGTCAGCAGGTAAATGTTTGTTTTGTCCAATGCCACTTTATAGGTGTGTTGCTCTGCTCCAAAAAGATACAGCTACGCCATTTGTTAGTTTTGGCCAACCTTCAAAGGTGCATTTGGCAGCAATCCAATTGAAATACCAAGGCGAATTCACAAGTGTTAGACTATTTGTGTATTTTATATGCCCTATGATGGAAAAAAAGCCTAATCAATTACCTTTAATTATGAAGTTTATATTACTAAGAAACTGTAGGCCTGCTGTACTGAGAATGTTCATCATGTCCTTTCAAATAAAAAAGTACATTGAAAAATCAGATCTCACATCTAATAGTAATTTACTGAAATAAATCAACCACAATTAAAGCAGTACATTACATATTTATATATATAAAAAAACAGATCACTCGAATGGACAACTTAAAAGACTATGCAAATCAACATCTGGCTTTTGATCAACCACCTGTGAAATTGAATAATTCAATACTTTATAACTTGACTAACAATTGTTTTTTATACTTCCTTTAGTTCAATGATCCAATATGAAAATCTGAGTCAAAATAACTCTCAAAATGAAGATTTTGTCCTCAATTGCTCAAGCTCAACATATTCACAATCAAACAATTACCTAATATTAAACTGAGAACCGTCTGCAATAATGACTGTATATGACTTACATTCATCAGAATAACCTTTCTACAAGTGACACATTGCATTTTCAAAAATAGAACAAAATATTTGTCAAAATATTTTAACATTGATATCCCCCCCCCCCCCCCACATTGATGAAACAAGTTTACTTTTTCACCAGCTTATACAAGGACACTTACGGTCAGTTTATGGATAGGGGGTTACTGTAAGTGGTGGAACTGTCCCCAAAATTGGTTGCTTTTTTCACAACAATAAACAGAAATATGTTCAACCGCATACAGAGGGAACTGAAGGTGCTGCTTTTGGGGTCTAAAAATTATATTATAGGTATTATATACAGAGTATACAAAACATTAGGAATACCTGCTCTTTCCATGACATAGACTGACCAGGTGAATGCTTTGATCTCTTATTGATGTCACCTGTTACATCCACTTCAACTGTGGGAAGCACTTGTGTCAACATGGGCCAGCATCCCTGTGGAACTCTTGACACCTTGTAGTCTATGCCCCATCGAATTGAGGCTGTTGAGGGCAAAACTCAATATTAGGAAGGTGTTCCTAATGTTTTGTACACTCTCTAAGGCTGTGATTACACAGGCAGCCCAATTCTGATCTTCTGCCCAATTATGTGCAATAGAGCAGATTTGATTGATCAAAAGACCAATTAGTAGAAAAATAGAGTTGGGATCCCTGTGTAAACACAGTCTTAGATAGTCATGGAGAAATAAACATGCGACTATACACTATGCTTTTGAAAGTGCTTTCTTTCACTAGTGTACAGTAGGTCTCATTGAACACTAAAACCATACAATCAGATGATAATTTAACAAAATGAAAATCGTTTCTTGGAACCACCTGATGATTGATTCATTTAAATGTCAACATTTCAACTATATGCCACATGAATAATCAATTGATTAATTTAGGCGGATGATACTCCAGGTATTCTTAAAACTGACAGTCCAGTCCACAATAATGTAACTACTAGTTCATGTAAGGATGGGTGGACTTCATTACTGCAGGTCAAATCATAGCTGTGGTCCGAGGCTATTCAAATCACTACTGAGAGTAATTCCAAAAATGGGTGGCAAAAAGCTATGGTTTCACAGAACATGAAGTAGCTGTGTATTGACAAACAATAAATTGCATTGGCAACCTAATGAAAAGAAAGAGGTTCCATAAAACATTATAGACCAGTCTCCACTCATGTAGCTATTACACCAGGTTGTCCAGAACAGAAAATACACAACTTACTTATAGCAGAGAGACCAACTTTCTATACATTGTACAGAGGGAATGTTTACAGAGTAAAGTTTCATAGCTGTTGAATCCAGAACAAGGGTACTGTAACACCTAACATTAAATCTAATCTCTTAACCTATTGTAGTAACGTAACAAGTTAGAGAAGCTAGCATTTGATGTAAAACAATGTTGACAAGATAGATTTAAATCGCTACCATGTTAACTAAACAATTTAACTTTAAAGACACATTAACAATAAAGCGCAAAGGAGAGACATCATGCAAGACAAAAATGACTACGGGAATATGAAAAGAAAACTCATTTCATTTTGTCAAGGTACATTTCAAATGTGGCTGTTGTGTTTCGCTTCACATGCAACAATTATTCTGATTCAATATATATCATAGAAACCCTTTTATGTAACCTCTGCCTAACTATTCAGAAAGTTATGCATTGTAATAGTAATACCTATAAAGAAATAGACAATTTACTTAATTAAAATGTAATTTTGCAAGTCAAAGCTTGATGTTCAGAACTTTATGGGGCACTAACAGCCATCCTAACAATTTTACTAAGGTGAAAGCACACAGAGAAACCCCTAATAATAAATAACCAGTATATTGCAAAAAAAAGTTTGATTTAAAATATCTGTGCCCTGAAGGTGGGAAATCGGAAGCGATGCCAGTGGTCAGTCTTTGCTGAAATACCAAGAGGGCTAAAATGTGTGAAAGGGAAGCGCTTATAAAAGAGGGGAAAGTTGCACTTCCATTTAAAAATAAGGTTACCATTAACCTTGAATTGTATGTTTCAGAAAGTGCAGATGGAGCTACAGTAGTTTATTGACTTGACAGTCACCAAGATTGACTATGAACCATAGTGGCTAGAAATACTTCAAAAAGCACAGAACTAATAAAATATACAGTTGATGTCGTAAGTTTACATACACTTAGGTTGGAGTCATCTAAACTCGTTTTTCAACCACTCCACAAATTTCTTGTTAACAAAGTTTTGGCAAGTCGGTTAGAACATCTACTTCGTGCATGACACAAATACATTTTTCCAACAATTGTTTATAGACAGATTATTTCACTGTATCACAATTCCAGTGGGTCAGAAGTTTACAAAATTCCAGAAAATGATGTCATGGCTTTAGAAGCTTCTGATAAATCATGTAAATTAGCCTGAGTCAATTAAAAGTGTAGCTGTGGATGTATTTCAAGGACTTCCTTCAAACTCAGTGCCTCTTTGCTTGACATCATGGGAAAATCAAAAGAAATCAGCCAAGATCTCAGCAAATTTTTTTGTAGACCTCCACAAGTCTGGTTCATCCTTGGAAGCAATTTTTAAATGCATGAAGGTACCACGTTCATCTGTACAAACAACAGTACGCAAGTATAAACACCATGGGACCACACAGCCGTCATACCGCTCAGGAAGGAGACACGTTCTGTCTCCTAGAGATGAACGTACTTTGGTGTGATCAGTGCAAATCAATCCCAGAACATCAGCAAAGGATCTTGTGAATATGCTGGAGGAAACCGGTACAAAAGTATCTATATCCACAGTAAAACAAGTCCTATATTGACGTAACCTGAAAGGCCGCTCAGCAAGGAAGAAGCCACTGCTCCAAAACTGCCATAAAAAAGCCAGACTACGGTTTGCAACTGCACATGAGATAGATGACATCATGAGGAAAGGAAAATTATGTGGATATATTGAAGCAACATCTCAAGACATCAGTCAGGAAGCTAAAGCTTGGTCGCAAATGTGTCTTCCAAATGGACAATGACCCCAAGCATACTTCCAAAGTTGTGGCAAAATGGCTTAGAGACAACAAAGTCAAGGTTTTGGAGTGGCCATCACAAAGCCCTGACCTCAATCCTATAGAAAAATTGTGGACAGAACTGAAAAAGCGTGTGCGAGCAAGGCCTACAAACCTGACTCAGTTACACCAGCTCTGTCAGGAGGAATGGGCCAAAATTCACCCAACTTATTGTGGGAAGCTTGTGGAAGGCTACCCGAAACGTTTGACCCAAGTTAAACCATTTAAAAGCAATGCTGCCAAATACGAATTGAGTGTATGTAAACTTCTGACCCACTGGGAATGTGATGAAAGAAATAAAAGCGGAAAGAAATCACTCTACTATTATTCTGACATATCACATTCTTAAAATAAAAGTGGTGATCCTAACTGACCTAAGATAGGAAATTTTTACTAGGATTAAATGTCAGGAATTGTGAAAAACTGAGTTTAAATGTATTTGGCTAAGGTGCATGTAAACTTCCGACTTCAACTGTATTTTCCAGGACAGGAGCCTAAATAAAATGGAGCAATCGTTTGAATCTCTTACAGCTACATGTGTTAATGTACGATATAAAGTAGTGCTGAATGGGCAATTATCTTACAAAGATTGACATACATTTTCCCATAATGAAGTGTGTGCAAAACGTTTATTTTATATATAATCAAAGACTTATTTCCCATTCCACGCATGAACTAAAAATAAATTGATGTGGAGATTTTACATTTAGATTTTTTTTCGTCCTGTGGTCTTAACCTGGTACTGGGAAACCGTCCCGAAGAGTACCAACCCTTCAAGAATTTCAAGTATCCTATGACTGTTTAGATTAATACATAAGCAATGACCCATGATTTGTTTCCTGATAAGTGCATGCATCAAATATGTGTAACATTTTTATGACCAATACCAAAGCATTTCGGTTTTCATTTGAACCATAATCTAAACTCTAAAAAGATCTGAATGAGGTTATCACCACATGACCTCACTTAAGGTCCATTGTGCAAACAATTTAATATTAAGAAAAATCAAATGTTTAGATTTGTCTTCGCCATTATAACAACCTATTAAGTTCTGGTGATTGATGATGAATTATATACTTGATTTCACACCATCAACCATACATTTCTTTCAGGGGTAGAGCTTAGAATAACATGACTTCAAATTAAGGTTGATCAAATTAAAATATTGTGATCATCATATGATCAAATCAAAACTATATATTTCAGGCTATACACCATGAGGATACCCACTCTTACCATTGTGTCAACTTGAAAACAGGAGTCTAGCAAGCAACTATACATAATCAACAAGTGGACAACTCTACATTCAGCAGTTATATAGCAGGACTGTTATGCCAACATGTCACATGGTAACAGGGTCCCTTCATATGGTCTCAGAGATCTAGGACCAGCCCCCCCTGTCCATACATTATGATCAAAAAGGCAAAACTGGCCCTAGACCAGCACCATTACCACAGTTAAAACAATGAGCCAGATATATAAATAATTGTGAAGCATCCGGTTGGTGTTTCCACTCACTATGGGGATGTAAGGAAGCTCAGTGGCCGGCAGTGGGAAAAGATGGAGCGAGAACGATTTTGGCAGACATTCTACTAATTTTCTCATTGATTAAACATTTGATCTTTATACAGTTCTGTTTCCAAAACTAGAATCTCCAACAGATTAGACTGCGGTTTGTAGACTTCACCCTTCGCCAAAGTTGTTTTATTTTTTTTTAAATTGCGTTTGTTAGGAGTTAAGGGCGAATTGAGTTATAGCACACGCGTACTTCAGTGTAGGCGTTCCCGAACGTAAATATGCAAATAAATGCTAGAACAGGCCAATAGGATCTCACTAGCTCGGGCTTGGCCCTGCCCACCTCCTTGCTTTTTCTGCCCACTATGATTAATTTGTGCCCATTGCAAACTACAGGCTCTGGTCTATCTTGGGTAAGTTAAAATCTTTCCTATTACTCTGAGACACTTTATAAATACAGGCACAGATACCTAGTTAGAGTTAAAGCAATAAAAATGTGGAAGAAACATGATTGAAGTCAAGCAGAAAATGAAATTGGAGACAAAAATAGAGTGACTATGCAATCAAATCCATTTCACTACTGGGCTGATCTGAACACTTGTGTCCATTCTCATGTGTCATTATCACAATGTATGAAATCAACATTTGAAGCCTAGTTATTGGACAATTGCCTTTTTGGATGGCAATTTGAGAATTCAGTGTGGGAAAATGACACTTAATTTCCACGCTGTATATCGGTAGATCTAAAACTAAGTTTTGCCGCCCCCCCAAAAAAAATTCCGAACCATACACCAAAAAACATAGGTCAGGCTGTAGTTTCTTCCCCAACAACCCAATTTAATGTTTTGCTTCATATACATTATTTTATTTATGTTTTCACGATTCGCAAAATTGACCCCTTTAATCTAACAGAAAATTATATATTTTTAAATCATTAAATGCTTTGAGCAACACCCACCTTTGCAGTGTAACCTATTTTGGCAGGACAGAGGACATGGGTATAAAGTGCCTTTCAAAATTATCGAAGAATAATGTAAATATTATCCTCAACCAAACGTTTGACTGCTTGTAGCATCAGGGGAAGAGTTCAATTGAGACCTTGTCTCAATGGGGAATTCAGAGAAGTCTGTTCCGTGACTTCGCAGACTGACTTGTCCATTGGCAATAGTAAATTGGGAGGTGATTCCAGAACGTGAGGTCTGGAACTGCGACGGGAAGTTCTGATCGAAGGTGCTGATTTGATAAGTCTGATGCAACCCTTGAGCATCAGTCTTTTTCGAGGACGCAACTCCCTCCAGAAAATCTTCGGTTGGCGACACGGCCGAGGTAGTGGTTTCATCCCCCGAAAATGAGAAAGAGTGCTGGGAGTCCCCTACAAGGAGTCCAAAATGGGGTTTCTCCAAGGTAGACCTTAGTGGAGAGTTCATCCCTGACCTACCAGTACCAGTGGTAAACCTGCTGGGGGAAGGGTACTGCTTCTCTGTGGAGAACAGAGGCTGGTTGGAAAGGCTGGGGCTCTCGGTGACAAAGGTAAGACTCTGGCTGCTCAGGTAGCTATCGTTCTGGCTGGTCCTCTCCAGTGCTTGCTGGAGGAACTTGGAGTACTCGTGCAGGAGGCTAGATTTCTCTGCTGATGGGGCTTGAGAGTTACCTCCCAAGCTTTCTACCGGGCTGCCCTCAGACACATCGGAGGAGTTGATGGAGATGCTGGATGTCACCTCAGTGTCGGCCACACTGAAGGAGATATCTGGCTGCACGTTGGCCTTGTTTGAGTAGTGGTCCAGGAGAGTCTGGAGAACCTCATCCGGGAGCACGTTTTTGTCGTGATTGGACTTGAGCTCGACGCTCAACGGCTGGGGTTCCAAGATGGTGGCGGGAACGGTTTCGTCTATGACGCCGGCCACTGCGACTTGTGCAGCGGAAGGCTGGGACGCGATGCTGCTTACATTAACAGCGTAATCTCGGTTGTCGTTGTTGGCCATAGCGACCTGCTGGAGATACCTCTTCTTTTTCAGGAACTGCACGGCATCATCGTAGTGTGTGCTGCTGGATGCTGGTTTCGTCTGCCCTCCTGGTAGAGCGTCTACTGGCTCCAGGTCAGAGTTGGCCACATCCACGTCCAGAAGACCTTGTTTGTCAACAATCTCAAACGTGTACCTGGTGACTTTGCAGTCTTCGAAAGAGGACAAAAGGGACAAACTCTCAGGTGGTTCAGGTTCAGTTGGTTGCTTCAGACTCCTCTTGGGGACCTTCTTGAGGACCAGCTTGGGAGGATGAATCTCCTCAGAGGAGAGATTCCCCCCACCCAGCCCCAACTGCCGCCCACTAGATGAGTCAGGAACTGCCACAGAATAATCTGCCATCACATACTCGTCTTTGACCACCTTGGAGGTAACCACATAGAGAGGTAGACATTCAATTTTGCTCGGTCTTTGCTCCACCTCCCTATCCATGTCGCTAAGAGAAGCGACTGTGGCAACGTTTTCAGTGGCAGCAGCTGAGAGAGCACATTGAGACATGTCTGAGGTCTTCAGGCGTTTCTTCTTGGGCAGTGAGCACTCCTTGGCAGGGAAGGAGAAGCTCAGAGATTCTGTGTCGCTCAGGAGTCCTCCATCTTTCCCCGCTGCTGCTGTCTTGTGGGCTTTCCTCTCACGGCACATACGCCTGTGCTTTAGAACCCGGTCTGTTCTGGAAAAGTACTGTCGGAAACAAGAATGGGTTTGTGGCATACAAGGACAGTAGTGTAAGTTTTTTTTTTTTTTTTTTTTAAATAGCTTCTGCATGCTTTATAAACCAGAGGTGTTTGTGCAGTCTTGTCAAGCCCAACTCTTAAGTTCATTGTCATTTGCTTTGATAACATAAATAACCAACCTGGTGGCAGTAGTCACATTGATAGGGCTTCTCTCCACTGTGGGTCCTTCTGTGCCTCTCCATGTGGTATTTCTGAATGAACCTCATGCCACACTCCTCACAGCGGAAGGGCTTCTCACCTAATAGAAAGTCAAATGAACAGGTTATTCTGTGAGCTAGTAACATCAACATTCAACAGGTGGGATCTTTGACAAATCATTGGCTACCATAGTTCAATCATAGCTTCATGGGGCATTCTCTTACCAGTGTGTATCTTCTCATGTCTCTGAAGAAGGTATTTCTGTATGAAGCGCATATCACACTGGCTGCACTGAAATGGCTTCTCACCTGAAACCAAGCAACAGTAAGTTACCATATTTTCTGGTGTTTATTCAATGGGAAATTGTGTTAGCCTACTTATTATGCAGACAATGCAACTAACAATAATTGTTGTGATCATTTAATGCTAATCAACAGACTTGACCGTCATAAAATACATACCAGTGTGGATGAAGACGTGTCTTTGTAGATGGTAGTTTGTTCGAAAGGCTGCATTGCAGTGCCCACATACATGACACTTTGGACTCTGGAGACCCAATGATCCATCCTCATTGATGGTGAGAATCTAACAAAAAGTGGAATGATACATGGAAAGACAAGAACAAAAGGTCAGTCAATTATTTCACAACTAAAGCGAGGCCTTTACCCAGATAAAAACATTTGGTTTTCATCTGGTAGTTTTCAGGTAACAATATAAATCTTTAATCTGTACCTAACATGTGATTATGACCTAGTGTCAAGCAAATATATAACCTTGGCAGGAGAGCGCTGTTTTCTCTTCTTCTTGTGACACTCTGTTGTGAGGTCCCTGGGCTGTTTTCTCTCTTTCTTTCCCAGCATCAGTGGATCCGAAGACAGCTTCAACTCTTGTTTGATGCTCACCTGCAAAACATTGTTTAATCACTTCACATGAATTAATTTCACCGATTATAGTCAGAATGACGACGCTCTCAATGGGTGACTCCCAAGTCTTCAAAAAGGAGGCAGCGAGAGGAAAAAGCAAAGCCTTGATTCACCCAATGTCATGGTTTACACTACAGCGCATGTATTGCATGACTGGCAATAAGAATGTATGCATGATATGTACTCACAGGCATGTGGAGCGTGCATGGCAGCTTGTGTGAGAGTCTCTGCATCATTCCCTCTTCCCGGTCATTCTTCACAGTCTCCTCATGTACCATCAGTTCATCAGTTGCAATCAGGTCATGAGACACTATTGAAACCCCTGTCAGGTCATCATCCTCTTCATCATCATCAGCTAACAGGGGGTGGTGGGCTAACCCCCTCTCGCCCAGGGTCATGACGACCAGACCCCCTCCCCCTATCCCCACCCTCTCATCCACTACCCCACTACACTTTAGCAGCATCCCCTCCAGCTTGTCATCAATGTTCATCCTAGCTACGTGTCTGTGGTGTCAAGAGAGGGCAGAAGTATTAGCTAGGTAAAGACAAACAAAACACCACTATTTAGCTTTGGTAGCAATAGGCTAACGTTAATAATACATCACTACAACTGCTTGCTAGCTACAATTTAGTGGGGCCATCATTGAGTAATCTGAGGTTTAGCTGATAACGTAGTTAGCTACCTAAAGATGATCAACCAACCAAATAACGTTAGGCAACACAAACCCGTTTACTCATAATAGCACATCGACCTGCCCAAAATTAACGTCAGCAATAAAACTAGGCTAATTGACCATACTATAGCTAACTAACGTTAATATTTCATCATCTGTCGCTAGTGGTCAACTGGATAGATTAGCTAGTTAACAAACTAGATTAACGTACTTGAACTACCTAAATATGTAACTAGGTGTTATTATTGATAACTTTAGTTAGCTAGACAACTTTCGTTTGACAATTTTCGCTAGTTAGCTAAACAAGTAACAACTGCGTTAGTTAGCTAGAAAACTACCGGTAGTGTGGACAAGCGTTAGCTAGCTAACGTAGTTTGCAGTATATAATTAGCTAGCTAGCTGTGAATGGCAAACGTTAGCAAGCTAGCTAGCTATGCCTGATCAGAACCAACAACAACCAGAACTAACAGATAGCTAGCAAGACCTCAAGTCAAATCAAGATTTAGCTTCACTCAAGACAAGTCAAATCGAGACGTAGTTTACGTTAGCTCAAAAGCACAGCAGACCAAACTGTTCACAACTGACATAACGTTAGCTAGCTATTAGCATTAGTTAGCTAGCCTAGCTAACTTACGTAACGTTAGCCTGCTTACCTACTTTATGGTCTAATAAGGTCGTTCAACAGTCATGGTTTATATGGGAAAAGTGTATCCGCTGTGTGATATACGCCGCGACAGAAAATAAAAATCGCCGCATCTGGCCCAACTGCAGCGCATGGGGACTGTACCGTAGTTGTTTGGCTTTGTGATAGCTCTGCGGCTCACCTGTGGTGAAGCACTACTGTGTGTTCTGCTTTGCAGCCCTTATTATGCGTCTCTTCTGCGCTCACACTGGATTAGGATATGATGACAGAAGAAAATCAAGACTATGCTACGAGCTACTTGTTCACCAAACATGAAGTTTCATGCGTCCAACAAACACTTAAAAATAAGAAATGCTGTCGTATTATACGTCCTCGTTAACAAAAAACAAAACATTTAAGTTAACTAGTTAGCCAAAGAATTCATGTATAATGCATTCGGAAAGTATTCAGACCCCTTGACTTTTTCCACATTTTGTTACGTTACAGCCTTATTCTACAATTGATTAAATACATGTTTTGCCCTCACCAATCTACACACAATACCCCATAATGACAAAGCAAGAATAGGTTTTTAAAAATGTATTACATATAAAAACCAGAAATACCTTATTTACATAATTATTCAGACCCTTTGCTATGAGACTTAAAATTGAGCTCAGGTGCATCTTGTTTCCATTTAGCATCCTTGAGCTGTTTCTACAACTTGATTGGAGTCCAGCTCTGGTAGGAACTGAGAAGTGGTCTGTGGTCACCACCTGCAGAACCACTCCTTTATTGGGGGTGTCTTGCTAATTGCCTATAATTTCCACCTTTTGTCTATTCCATTTGCACAACAGCATGTGACATTTATTGTCAATCAGTGTTGCTTCCTAAGTGAACAGTTTGATTTCACAGAAGTATGATTGACTTGGAGTTACATTGTGTTGTTTAAGTGTTCCCTTTATTTTTTGAGCAGTGTATATTGTTTTTATATTGGTCCAGATAATTTATATACCAAAAATGATTTAGATCTGAAACAGTTTAAGATCTGGGAAAATTGGAAAACGCTGTAAAATTACTCACTCTCCAGTCTCCATTGACTTGCATTGGATTTGCTTATTGTATTGAAAAATACAGAAATATCTAATTTACATAAGTATTCGCACCCCTTTGCTATGACACCCAAATTGAGCTCAGGTGCATCCAATTTCCTTTGATCATCCTTGAGATGTCGCTACAACTTTATTAGAATCCACCTGTGGCCAATTTGGACAAGATTTAGAAGGAAAACACCTGTCTACACGGAACAAAAAGATAAACGCAAAGATTTTACTGAGTTACAGTTCATATCAGGAAATCAGTCAATTTAAATAAATTCTTTCGGACATAATCTATGGATTTCACATGACTGGGAATACAGATATTCATCTTTTGGTCACCGATACCTTATGAAATGGTATGGGAGTGGATCAGAAAACCAGTCAGTATCTGGTGTGACCACAATTTGCCTCATACAGCTCCAATGCATAGAGTTGATCATACTGTTTATTGTGGCCTGTGGAATGTTGTCTCACTCCTCTTCAATGGCTGTGCAAAGTTGTTGGATATTGGCAGGAACTGGAACACGCTGTCGTACACGTCGATCCAGAGCATCCCAAACATCCTCAATGTGGGACATGTCTAGTGAATATGCAGGCCATGAAAAACTGGGACATTTTCAGCTTCCAGGAATTGTGTACAGATCCTTGCGACATGGGTCATGCATTATCATGCTGAAACATGAGGTGATGGCGGCGGATGAATGGCATGACAATGGGCTTTTGGATCTTGTCACGGTATCTCTGTGCATTCAAATTGCCATAGATAAAATGTAATTGTGTTTGTTGTCCATAGCTTATGCCTGCCCATACCATAACCTCACTGCAACCATGGGTCACTCTGTTCACAATGTTGACATTAGCAAACCACTCGCCCTTACAACACCATACATGCTGTCTGCCATCTTCACAGATTAACTTCTCCAGTGTGCCAGTGGCTATCGAAGGTGAGCATTTGCCCACTGAAGTCGGTTATGATGCCAAACTGCAGTCAGGTCAAGACCCGGTTGAAAACGGCGAGCACGCAGATGAGCTTTCCTGAGTCAGTTTCTGACAGTATGTGCAGAAATTCTTCAGTTGCGCAAATCCAGTTTCATCAGCTGTCCGGGTGGCTGGTCTGTCTATCCCGCAGGTGAAGAAGCCGGATGTTGAGGCCCTGGGCTGGCGTGGTTACACGTTGTCTGCAGTTGTAAGGCCGGTTGGACGTACTGACAAATTCTCTAAAACAACGTTGAAGGTGGCTTTTGGTAGAGAAATTAACATTCAGATCTCTGGCAATAGATCTGGTTGACATTCCTGCAGTCAGCATGCCAATTGCACACTCCGTCAAAGCTAGAGACATCCGTGGCATTGTGTTGTGTGATAAACTGCACATTTTAGAGTGGCCTTTTATAGTCCCCAGCACAAGGTGCACATGTGTAATGATCATGCCGTTTAATCAGCTTCTTGATCTGCCACACCTGTCAGGTGGATGGATTATCTTGGCAAATGAGAAATGCTCACTAACAGGGATGTAAACAAATTTGTGCCAAAAAACGGAGAGGAATTTTTTTTTTGTGCGTATGAAAAATGTCAGGGATCTTTTATTTCAGCTCATGAAACATGGGACCAACACTTTACATGCTGAGTTTATATTTCTGTTCAGTGTATATAGTATATAAACCTGGGTGGCAGGTAGCCTAGCGGTCAAGAGCATTGGGCCAGTAACCAAAAGGTCGCTGGTTCAAATCCCTGAGCTGGCAATGTGGAAAAATCTGCAATTCCGCCCTTGAGCAAGGCTGTTGACCTCCAACAACAACTGCTCCCTCGGTGCCGATGACGTCGATTAAGGCAGCCCCCCACACTTCTCTGATTCAGAAGGTTGGGTGAAAGCAGAAGACACATTTCGGGTGAATACATTCAGTTGTGCAACTGACTAGGTATCCACTTTCCTTTCCCTAAAACAATTTCTAGAGTGTTGAAAGTTTCCAAGAGCACATTGAAAGAAATTTAAAAAATATGTAACTACCCAGACTCTGCCTAGAGCTGAGTAACTGGGCAAGAAGGACCTTGGTCAGGGAGGTGACCAAGAACCCAATGACCACTCTAGCTGAACTACAGAGTTCCTTATCTGAGATGGTAGAACTTCACCAATATGGGCTTTATCGGTGTGGCCAGGCGGAAGCCACTCCTGAGAAAAAGGCACAACAGCACGCCTGGGCTTTGCCAAAAGGAACATGAAAGAGCATAAGGCAAAATCATTTGTGGTCTGATGAGAATTTATTTTCACTATTTGGCCTGAATACAAAGCGCTATGTCTGGAGAAAACCCGGCACAGCTCATCACGCGACTAACACCAACTCTACCCTTGAGCATAGTGGTGGCAGCATCAGGCGATGGGGATGCTTTCAGTGGCAGGGACTGGGAGACTGGTAAAGATAGAGGGAACAATACATGGAGTCAAGTACAAGCAAATCCATGATAAGAACCTGCTTCAGAGTGCAAACAACCTTAGACTAGGGGTGAATATTTACGTTCCAACAAGACAATGACCCCAATCATACAGTCAAAACAATGTTGGAATGAATTCAGAACAATAATGTGAAAGTCCTTGAGTGGCCCAGCCAAAGCCCAGACTTGAATCCCATTGAAAATATGTGGAAAGACTTGAAGATTGCTGTTCCCCATGTAACTTAAAAGAGCTTGAGAGGAAGGAAGAATGGGAGAAAATCCCCAAATCCAGATGTGCAAAGCTGATACAGACATACCGAAGACGACTCAAAGCTGTTATCACAGCCAAAGGTGCTTCTACAAAGTATTGACTCGGGTGTGAATAAAATGTCTAAAAACACGTTTTCACTTTCATTATGGGGTAGTGTGTAGATGGGTGCAATTTAAAAATGTAATCCATTTTAAATTCAGGCTTTAAAATGTATTCCACAAATTGTGGAATAAATCAAGGAGTATGAATACTTTCTGAAGGCACTATATACTGTATGTCCAGTAAATTTCTGTACCAAAAATTATTAAGAGCTGATCAATTGAACACGTATTTACACAACTAGATTCATGTAATAAACAGTAACCCCATGTGTCCAAAGACTAAATATAGTACAATATCAGAAACTCACATTGTAGACATGCTTTGGCCGATTAAAAGAATAATAATATTCAGATTTGTCCATCAGTAAGCTCAGAGAACAAGTGTACAGAAGAAAATTATACATCTCAGTTATGGACATGAATGGATGAACAAGTTTCAAGTTTTATTAGTCGTATGAACGGGATACTCATGGTATACATTGTCCAATGAAATGCTTACTTGCAGGTTCCTTCCCGACAATGCAACAACAATAAGAAATAATAAAAGATAAGTATACAAACAAAGTCAAATGGCTCAGTAGAAGCACATGAATAGAGCGCATCTTCAAAGACATTTTTAATGTCCTATCACGCTGAGAGGAAAAGATAAACATAATGAAATGAGGCAAAATGCATATTACATATCAATACCTGTTAGGATGAGTGCACATACAGTGCATTCAGAAAGTATTCAGGCCATTGACTTTTTCCACATATTGTTAAGTTACAGCCTCATCCTTAAATGGAATAAATCTTTCCCCCCCCCCCCCCCCTTATCAATCTACACACAACCCCATACTGACCAGTGGTGGAAAAAGTACACAACTGTCATTCTTGAGTAAAAGTAAAAGATACCGTAATAGAAAATTACTCAAGTAAAAGTGAAAGTCAAAAGTCTAAATGTATTTGGTTTTAAATATACTTAAGTATCAAAAGTAAATTAAATTGCTCAAATATACTTAAGTAGTTAAAGTACAAGTATAAATCCTTTCACATTCCATATATTAAGCAAACCAGATGGCACGATTTTCTGGTTTATTTTAATTTACGGATAGCCAGGGGCACACTCAAACACTCAGAGAATTTACAAACGAAGCATTTCAGAGGCAGTAGGTATGACCAGGGATGTTCTCTTGATAAATGTATGAATTGGACCATTTTCCTATCCTGCTAAGCATTTGAAATGTAACGAGTACTTTTGTGTGTCAGGGAAAATGTATGGAGTAAAAAGTACAATCTTTTCTTTAGTAAAAGTTGTCAAAAATATAGAAAGTACAGATACCCAAAAAAACATTAGTACTTGAAAGTATTTTAACTTAAGTACTTTATACCACTGATACTGACAAAGCAAAAACAGGTTTAGAATTTATTAAAAATTTCAAATGGAAATATCACATTTACATAAGTATTTAGACGCTTTATTCAGTACTTTGTTGAGGCACCTTTGGCAACAATTACAGCCTTGAGTCTTCTTGGGTATGACGCTACAAGCTTGGCACACCGGTATTTTGGAGTTTCTCCCGTTCTTCTCTGAGGATCCTCTCAAGCTCTGTCTGGTTGGATAGGGAGCATCGCTGTGCAGCTATTTTCAGGTCTCTCCAGAGATGTTCAAGTCCGGGCTGTGGCTGGGCCACTCAACGACATTCAGAGACACGTCCAGAAGCCACTCCTGCGTTATCTTGGCTGTGTGCTTAGGGTCGTTGTCCTGTTGGAAGGTGAAAAAGAACAGGAGAGCCGCAAAGTCTAGGAGCTCAGATGCAATACTTTAATAACCAACGTTTTGACAGACAAGCCATCTTCATCAGGGTATAATGACAAACACTGCGGTTCACTAGTTAGAAACTCTCTAAATGACACACAGGTGTTTAATCATGGCTGGGTGTGGCTTGATTTCATTGGTTGATTTACAGATATAAATAGAACATATAAAAAGCATGAATGGGTAGCATACAGTCATAGGTACAATTTGGCTACATAGGCCCATAAACATTTACAATGTATAGGAAAATCACAATCACAAGAATGGCTTCAGATCAAAGTCTACATTGACACCGAAGGGAGCAAGAGAGAGGGGGTCTTTAAATTAAAGATCCAGGCGGCCTCTCGTTTTAACAATAAATTGTCGAGGTCACCCCCTCTCCTAGGGAGGGTGACATGTTCGATGGCGATTTCACGAAGGGACGAAATAGTGGTTTGCTTCCAAAAAGTGGGCCACAACTGGGTACGTCTAGTTTTTGCACCTAATGGTGCTACAATGCTCCATGATTTTTACTTTTAATTTGCGCTTTGTTTTATCCACAATTTTTACCACAAGGAAAAGTTATAACACAAATAACTGCCTTAGTGGAGCACATGATAACACCTTTGATTGGGATCCGTTTCCCTGTTTGAGGGTGTTTGAAGGATCTACATTTGTAAGTCCCATTACGCTTTTAGTTTCCATCTGGTAGAGGCACAAATAATATTATGGGGTGGTAATTGTCTAAAGGCTTAAAAATCATTCTATAACCAGTATCCTCCCCTTCATCTACACTGATTGAAGTTGGAAGTAACATCAATAAGAGATCATAGTGTTCACCTGGATTCACCTGGTCAGTCTGTCATGGAAAGAGCAGGTGTTCCTAATGGTTTGTACATTGTGTATAAGTCCACCTCCGTAGCTAGCCTACTGGCATCAGTAATAGTATGTATATTGGGAGGGTGAATAATCTTCTCCCCAAAAGCTTACAGTATAGATTTGGGAGGCTGGTCCAGCTGGGCCTGATCTTGCATGAGTGTGGAATCAATGGGACGTTCATCAGTTCATCAATGTAGAATCCTCTTCACGATATCTTCCCTCCAGAATACTCTGGACCACATTGATCACCTTCCTATTTAATACTATTTCCATGTGGGGCATAGACCTGAATTCCTTGACATGGACAGGCTGTGCTTGCTTCCCTCTCCAGCGTTTACAAAGACCGAGGCTAAGACTGTCCACTGTATCATCCCCATCAGCATACACATAGTCTATGGGGTCTGCATTTGGGAACTGGTCGTCATAAATATATGTAACCGGTGTGAGCAGCCCCACACCATAGAAGCAGTACATCTCAACACCAGGAGGGGGCAGACCAGCTGTCAAGTTTCTGGTGTCTTCCCACATGAACCAGCCATCTTCAAAGTCAATGTCTTTAAAGAAGCGCTGGTAGTCCTGTCGGGTATAGTTGAATGATGGCGTGGAGATGAAGACGTGGTCTGCAGGCCAGGCCTCTTCAAATGGAAGCATCCAGGGGTTTGTGGTGGTCATCCGCTGCTGCTCCCGGATTTTGATGTTGGACACCAGTGGGATGCCAAGATTTTCACCTGCGGAGACAATTGTTATCATTCAATATCAATAATTTTCTCTTGGTAATCTCCATCCAATGTGTGACTCGCCAATGTAATCCAGACAAACCTGACCTACCACCCTCTCAAGAAAATTAAGACATGGGCAAGGCGGTCCAGTATGTTTTCCTGGCTAAATAAATAGTGGGGGCAACAGATTTTTGGTGTAACAGATGTCTCTTTCCATTCACCAATGTTTGGAGGCTGGATATATGTTGCGAGTGGATGAACGTGTGCAGGTAACCTAGTAAAGGAGCCCTTAAGTGATTGTCAAACAATCAGATAAAAACATAACTGGTTGTGTTTATGCCACAATAAAAAGGTCCAGTAATACATTTTAAAAGTTAAATTACAAATCTTTACCACTAGGGCCAAAGAGATTCTACATGTAATTCTATGATTAGGCCCATAAATGTTTTTGGTGCAAGTGTGTGCACATATAGGAAGTCCTGTACCGGGAAAGAAATTAATTATTTCACCCTGCAAGTAAAACGATTTTGGAATATGAGGTGATTACGGTCAATGTAATCTACTTCAACCCGGTTATGAGGTTCTCTCAAGTATATTATGTTTCTATTATGGGTGAGGTTGTTCAATCTGTCCACCAAATTGTGTCACAGTACCTGATGCTAGTACTCGAAGGGTCTTGACAGCCCCACCCCAGGGTGCTCCAAGTGAAATGAAGCCTTTGATGTATTCCTCTTTCCAAGCCTGGGTCTGCTGATATAAGAAGTAGAGGACATAATTGCTTCCCATGCTATGGCCCAGGATGTAAAGTGGTTGTTGATCTCGCTCGTACATATCCTCAATCAGCTTCTTCAGTCGTGCAAAGTATTCCTCCTGCTCATCTGATAAGGTGAGACAAATAGGAACAGTCACATTATGTGTAAGCATGTGTGTATAAACAATGAATGCGTTGCACTTCCGTACAGGAAAGTGATTGTCAGTTGGATGGTGTGTGTGTGTGTCCATGATGACACTTACTCGGAGCTATTCTGAAGTCATATGGTGCTGCTCGGACAGCCTCATTGCGGACATATCCCATGTTGACCAAATGTGTAACCATATTATTAAAATAACCTGGAAAAGGAGACATTTCATTCAATGAAATCATAATAAAAAAGAAAACATAGTAAAAGATGGCCTCATTATGGTTGTTCTCACCTGACAGCTTGTTGTTGTCCAAGAACTCAACAGTATATGTCTGTCCAAAACCAGGCACTCTCACAGACACCCCTGCAGAATTGGATGACTTGCGAGTTGTCCTATTGTATACAATTCTGTAGCAAGAAATATGCAGTAGGTACATAATGCATAAGGAAATGAACCCAACCACTAAAATGCTGAGGACAGTGAAGAAAGATGGTGCCGGAGAAGGCAGACATTTTACGTGCCACCAACCGATTGTGTTTTTTTGTTCGTATATTTGCGTTGTTTGTAACTTATTTTTTTACTTATTTTGTACATAACGTTGCCACTACCGCCTCTTATGACCGAAAATAACTTCTGGACATCAGAACTGCGATTACTCACCAAGGTCTGTCGGAATCCTTTTTTTCCTTTAACGAGTCTGAGGAGGCCGACGCCAACGATATACTGCTTTCTCGGGAACAGGCCCAGATCCCCGTGATTTGCATGAAGAGGAGGCGGAGAAAAAGGGGCTGGAGGGCAGGCTGCCTTCTGAGAATTTGTAGGCGATCGAATAAACTCCCACTTCCTTCCATTCTGCTAGCAAATGTGCAACCTTTGGACAATAAAATAGATGACCTACGCGGAAGATTAAACTACGAAAGGGACATTCAAAACTGTAATATCTTATGCTTCACGGAGTCATGGCTGAACGACGCACGATCAACATACAGCTGGTTGGTTATACTCTGCACCGGCAGGATAGAACAGCTGTGTCTGGTAAGACAAGGGGCGGCGGACTATGTATTTTTGTAAATAACAGCTGGTGCACAATATCTAAGGAAGTCTTGAGGTTTTTCTCGCCTGAGGTAGAGTATCTCATGATAAGCTGTAGACCACACTATCTACCTAGAGTGTTTTCATCTGTATTTTCCGCAGCTGTTTACATACCACTACAGTCAGAGGCTGGCACTAAGACAGCATTGAATGAGCTGTATTCCGCCATAAGCAAACAAGAAAACGCTCACCCAGAGGCGGCGCTCCTAGTAGCCGGGGACTTTAATGCAGGGAAACTTAAATCTGTTTTACCAAATTTGTTAATGTTAAATGTGCAACCAGAGGAAAAAAACCTCTGGACCACCTTTACTCCACACACAGAGACACATACAAAGCTCGCCCTCCATTTGGCAAATCTGACCATTATTCCATCCTCCTGAATCCTGCTTACAAGCAAAAATGAAAGCAGGAAGCACCAGTGACTAGATCAATAAAAAAGTGGTCAGATGAAGCAGATGCCCTCCAGGACTGTTTTGCTAGCACGGACTGGAACATGTTCAGGGATTCCTCCGATGGCATTGATGAAGCCAATGACTGATGGCACTTCATCAATAAGTGCATTGATGACGTCGTCCCCACAGTGACTGTACGTACATACCCCAACCAGAAGCCATGGATTACAGGCAACATCCACACTGAGCTAAAGGCTAGAGCTGCCGCTTTCAAGGAGCGGGACTCTAACCCGGAAGCTTTAAAGAAATCCCATTATGCCCTCCGACGAACCATCAAACAGGCATAGCGTAAATACAGGACTAAGATAGATTCGAGCTCGTCGGATGTGGCAGGGCTTGCAAACCATTACAGACTACAAAGGGAAGCACAGCCGAGAGCTGCCCAGTGACACAAACCTTCCTCTGCAACTGGATCTTGGACTTACTGACAGGCCGCCCCTAAGTGGTAAGGGTAGGTAACAACACATCTGCCACGCTGATCCTCAACACAGGGTTCCCTCAGGGGTGCGTGCTTAGTCCCCTCCTGTTTGCCCGGTTCACTCATGACTGCATGGCCAGGCACGACTCCAACACCATCCTCAAGTTTGTAGATGAAAACAATGGTAGGCCTGATCACCGACAAAGACGAGACAGCCTATAGGGAGGAGGTTAGAGACCTGGCCGTGTGGTGCCAGGACAACAACCTCTCCCTCAACATGATCAAGACAAAGGAGATGATTGTGGACTACAGGAAAAAGAGGATCGAGCACGCCCCCATTCTCTTCGACGGGGCTGCAGTGGAGCTAGTTGAGAGCTTCAGTTCCTTGGTGCACTCATCACCAACAAACTAACATGGTCCAAGCACACCAAGACAGTCGAAAAAGGCACGGCAAAACCTATTCCCCCTCAGGAGACTGAAAAGATTTGGCATGGGTCCTCAGATCCTCAAATGATTCTACAGCTGCACCATCGAGCGCATTCTGACTGGTTGCATCACTGCCTGGTATGGCAACTGCTCGGCCCCTGACCGCAAGGCACTACAGAGGTACTGGGCCGTTCGCATTGCCATATCTGGGGCCAAGCTTCCTGCCATCCAGGACCTCTATACCAGGTAGTGTCAGAGGAAGAACCTAAAAATGGTTGAAAACTCCAGCCACCCTAATCATAGACTGTTCTCTCTGCTACCGCACGGCAAGCGGTACCGGAGCGCCAAGTCTAGGTCCAAGAGGCTTCTAAACAGCTTCTACCCCCAAGCCATAAGACTCATGAACACCTAATCAAACAGCTACCCAGACTATTTGCATTGCCCCCCACCCCTTTTTACACCGCTCCTACTCTCCGTTGTTATCATCTATGTATAGTCACTTTAATAACTCTACCTACATGTACATATTACCTTAACTAACCAGTGCCCCTGCACATTGACTCTGTACCAGTACCCCCTGTATATAGTCTCGCTATTGTTATTTTACTGCTGCTCTTTAAATACTTGTTACTTTTATTTCTTATTTGTATTTGTTTTTTTAACTGCTTTGTTGGTTATGGGCTCGTAGGTAAGCATTCCACTGTAAGGTCTACTACACCTGTTGTATTCGGCGCATGTGACTAATACGATTTGATTTGACTCAAAATCAAACTAGTAGCCTCCCGGGTGACGCAGTGGTCTAAGGCACTGCATCGCAGTGACTCTGGGTTTGATCCAGGCTCTGTCGCAGCCGGCCGCGACCGGGAGGTCCATTGGCCTAGCATCGTCCGGGTTAGGCCGGTAGGGATATCCTTGTCTCATCGCGCACTAGCGACTCCTGTGGCGGGCCCGGGCGCAGTGCTCGCTGACCAGGTCGCTAGGTGTACGGTGTTTCCTCCGACACATTGGTGCTGGCTTCCGGGTTGGATGCGCGCTGTGTTAAGAAGCAGTGTGGCTTGGTTGGGTTGTGTTTGAAAAAGGGGATAGATTTTTTTTAAATAAAAAAATGTAACTAGTGAAAATAGAGTTGTGGTTGTATATGCTTTGCTCTTCTATTACAGTGCATTATTTATTGATACAACAATGAACCATTAGGAAATGCTCCCTAAGTGTAGAGTTAAAATGATTTAATTAAATCATAAGATCTAAACAGAATTATTATGATCATATTCATTCTCCCCCTCACCTTATATTATCAATCCAACAGTTAATTCCAATTGGCATGAACATATTCAAGTCAATCCAAAGTGTGAAAAAGTAATCTGTCTTTTTGTAGCACATCCAATGCACACGGCTTGGCTTGTCAATCTTGGCTTCAAGCTGGTTTCCTGCAGTCCCAGGCACTGGTAAAAAAAAAGATGTCAAATGTTAGAAGCCAGCGGCCTCATATATAAACATTGCGTAAATTTCATACTAAGTATCTGCATGAACCATTTCTGAAATGTCTGCACATGTACAAAAATCAGACCGGTAAATAAAACTGCATGTGTAAACAAGCATTATAACTCCGGCTGAAAAACGTCCTCCTTTTAGGGTGACACAAACTAGGTTTCCATCAAACCCTTTTTAGCGAGTAAAGTACATGTCGGATAAAAATTGTAATGACTGCCTGATGGAAACAAACATTTTAGTTTAACTTTCCAAATGTCGACAAAAGAAAATATGGTAGACAAGGTGGGATCTTTTGTGTCGGTAAATTAAATTATGTGGGGAAATGTCAGTGTAAACGCTTTAATGTGCAAATATTTATTTTACAACCATCATATCATATTTATATTTTTGTTCAGTGTATTTACTAGGCCCAATTAAATGAGTGATGCGGATGACAATTTGTTGTATGGCTCCTTCGAGAATATGAACCCATCACGCCCAGAAAAGGTGAGGAATGTATTATGCAATGGTTATGAAAATAAAATAAACAGTTATTGTGCTGACATTGCTTCCAGAGGCAGTTTGGAACTCGGTAGTGAGTGTTTCAACCCCGGTCCTATTCTGTGAGCTTGTGTGGCCTACCACTTCGCAGCTGAGACATTGTTGCTCCTAGATGTTTCCACTTCACAATAGCAGCACTTACAGTTGACCAGGCAGCTCTAGCAGGGCAGAAATTTTACTTACTGACTTGTTGGAAAAGTGACATCCTATAATGGTGCCACGTTGAAAGTGACTGAGCGCCTCCATAAGGCCATTCTACTGCCAATGTTGGTCTATGGACATTGCATGTCAGGAAGGGGTTGTGGCTGAAATAGCCGTATCCACTAATTTGAAGGTGTGTCCACATACTTTTGGATATATTGTGTACTAAACTTTGAACAACTTTAATACACTTCATTGCAATGACTAATCTAGAGGTTCACATACTTTTTCCGACAAAGAGATTGAATGTTGGGATCAATTTACTCAAGAAATAAATGAAAAAAGTACAATTATTGTGTTGTTTAAACCAGGTTTACTATCTATTACTAGAACTTACATGAAGATCTGATCACATTTTTGGTCAAATTTTTGCAGAAATACCAAAAATGCTAAAGGTTTCAAACTTTATCTCACCACTGTATATCTCTGACCCAGACAGGACCATATGATTTAATTAACATTCACACCAACATCTATTACTGAGTTCAAGGACCTACAATCCTCGTGGAAACCAGAGAAAACTGCCTGGAACTTGATTCTACTTCTAGATAGAGAATCGACCTGTCTTGTGAAATACATTTTGGACTTTCAGTATACAAGAAAGCAAATGGATAGCCTATTACAATCATATAAAACATACATTGAATTCCATTAAATATAACATGTTGTAATAGGCCTAACACAGCAAACTACTCAAGAAATATATATCTGCTCACCTATAAGAACCGGCGGAGTGCTATTGTTTGGTACTTTGTTTTGAGTTTTTAAACTTGATGGAAAGACATCGAAGAGCCAAAATCCAGCAGCTTGCTGTAGCGCAAGGAATACTATAAGAAGCACAGTACAGCAGTGCGCGTGTCCCATTCTGTCAAAATCTTGCCCAAATCTTAATCGTGTCAAAGTTTACAGAGTTGTCTCTCACTATGTCAGAAGGACGAGAGCTGGGCTGTATTCATTCTGGCTAACAGTTGCAACTAAAACGAGGGTTTCTATTGGACAAATTCAGGTAGGTCCCTCCCTGATTCGCTCTGTTTGCTTCCTTTAAGAAGCGTTTTGCAACAGAATTGGCGGAATGAATACCCCTGGCCTATTATAAAACGGGTTGTTTGGTTCCTGGATGCTGATTGGTTAATAGTAAGGATTTAGTTATTCACCACCATCCCTATTAACAGTTCCATTTGAATTCACAATGCGCATCCACTGTCTCACAGCCAATTCGAAACTTACTTCTCCCCTGGAAAAAAGTATATAAACAATATTTCCCCATGCTACTAGGCTAGCATTTGGTTTAAACAGTTGGGGTTTGTCTAAACCTTGTTTGCCTCTGACCTGTGCAGTTTTTTTTGCGAACTCCAATGTCATGCATAGAGAATAAATGTGACAAGACTGACAGCTTCTGAGCCATGCCAATTCATTTATTAGGATCATTATAATGGATAATTTCAAAGAAATGACAATAGAAAGAAACAAAGGTGAAACAAACGAAAATGCACATAGTTTGCTGTAATTTCAGCTGCTTGATGTGATTGTGTGTTAACTTTAGTGCGCTAGCTAGCAATGTAGAAGGCTCTTAGCTTCTATAGCCACAGTCATAAACTCTGCCCATTTCTACAATTTATGTTCTTAAAATTGGATTGTACACCTAACCTTAACCACACTGCTAACCTTATGCCTAACCCTAAATTAAGACCAAAAAGCCAATTGTGCAGCCAATTCTGACTTAGTGGCTTTAGAAGCTAGTGGAAACAATGGAGTGCAAGCTCATGCATAGCTACAAAGCAACCAGCGGCCACGTTCGGGGCAGACATTAAAATTATATTTTCTGTCTTGCAAGTTATTTTAGCATTAATACGTGTCACATGTCCGTTTGTAAAATGTTTTTATTGAGTTAATAAAGCCGCATACAAACATGGTCAGCTCCAAATTGCAGGTGTTTCAGCCTAGCTCAGTGCTGTCAATGGTGGTGGGGCAGCCAGCGGAAAATAGAGTGTAGGGGTTGGTAAACTTCTCTAGTTGAGCTGTGATTGGGTCAGTGTTCTGTCACTCATGGGGACACTATTTCACCCCAAAATCTACAGGGAGAACTATAAAGTTCTGCCATAGATTTCCATTATAAGTGCCCATCCAAGAAGGCTCAATGTCATTGGCCACAGATAAATCACGTTATATCTACCGTAGCTTTAATTGGACTGATGTCAACATCATACTTTGAAAATCTTAGCTAGCAAGATAGACAAGCAGTCATCATGAATCGCATTGACAATCTACTGGCAAAAGCTTTTCAATCCTTGTCAAATGATATATAAAACGTATCGGTGATCATTGGTCGTTGGACATGAACATTACATAACAAGTTGAAAATTGCAAATTCCACAATGAGTGGTTTGGAAGGAATTAGTGGCTAACTGCAAGTGTTGCAAAGCAATCACTATTTTGCTTCCCCTGCCTGCTATTCGGTGGAGAGGATATGTGGTCCAAGACTGGGTTTAAGGGTCTCTTTTCCAAGCTTTAAAGGATAAACATCCACACGATACAACATGGCCTGAAAAGGTTAAATACATTGGCCATCCTGTCAATCCAGCATGATTTCTGCCGCATTCAAAACAACTGAAACTCGGCACTGGGAAATGTCATACTTCAGTGAGTTCAAGACTACTGGGAACTCTGAATAAAACTAGCTCCGACTGGGGGAAAACGTTTTGAACGGTCATCCAACTCGGAATTCCAAGTTGGGAACTCGGTCCTCTTTCTAGAGCTCTGACCTGAAGATAACTGACGTCATGATTCAATCTGTTTTAGTTTTTTTCAGAATTCCTAGTTGTCTTGAAAGCACCTTAGATCCAGAGAATGCCAGACTTTGATGACAAAGTTCTTGACAAAATTTGCCCACAAGAAGGATCACTGAACCACCTTCCTGTTCAAGGGAGCAAAACACAACGGTGAGTCCAAAAATGTATTATATGCTGCTGCATAAATTATGTAATATGCCAGGGAGATATGTATACTGTAGCTAAGTAATATATGTTGTGTAGTAAGCTGTTAGTAGCCCATGTGCCTCACCCTAATAATTTGGTCCCTTTCCCTCATAATTTAGCATACTGTTCTGACTTGGAGGTGCACATGTAGCCTATAGCCTGTTTTAGAGAAATGTCATCATCGAATATTGTAAGAGCTTTCATTGTCTGCTTATATGCCCTTTATTTATCTTACGGTTCTGACTTGGTGTACAGGGAGAATACTGTGTTCTGAATTCTGGCACTGTACATTTCAAAAGAGCTGAACAAATAGTTATATGGACTACGCCCGTCTAAGCTTGCTCATTAATGTCTTAATCATAATGACGTATTGCCTCTTATCTGCACATCGTTCACTTATGCCATAGTTTGTACATCTCAATTGTCAGTAGAAACCACATTTGTTTAAGCAAGTCAGCCATATCAGCTATGTTTTTTAAAAAGTCAGTAAATGAGGTTAAATGAACTGTTTTGCTGCCAGACAAGGCTCTAGCCAGGTGTAGAGGTGGTAAGGATTCACTCCATGGTGCTGAAAAGAAAGCTCTGCTGTGGGGACAGCTTTATGTAGGCCCTAACCGTTTGTGGGCACCGTTTGTCACTGTTATGGTGCAATTCATGTATTGTTTAGTGTTGTGTTGTGGCTTTGCTGGCATGCATCAATCTTTCTTCTTTTTTTTTTACAGTTTGCCCCACCAAGATTTACATGCTAAAATCACCACTGATAGCAACCATTGAAAATAGAAAACTCGGTCCTCGGGATACCAAGGGGTGCACATTTAGTTTTTTTGCACTAGCACTACACAGCTGATTCAAATAATCAACTAATCATCAAGCTTTGAATCAGCTGTGTATTGTTAGGGCAAATAACAAAATGTGCGCCACTTGGTCCCAAGGACTGAGCTTGGAAAACACTGGGGTAGGACCATTACAAAAAAAGATTGCAGTCAGGTGCAGTATAACTGCAGTTAAGAGTGCAGTTTAACTTCAATATGTACTGTATCCAAAATATGTTTTTTTACTGTATTAATTTTGTAGTGTAACTGCAATTAGATTGAAGTATAACTGCAGCTATTCTGCAATTACAGCGTCCAAAATACCAGTCGACTGCAGTTACTACACTTTTAATGCAGTTTCAAAACTGCAATCTTGTAAGGGGATGTTTGGCTAGCAACTATAGAACCTCCGTCCTAATGACTGGCTTTTGCCCGGACTATATGGTCTGGTGGAAGGATGAAATAAAAATTATTTACAAATTAAAACAATGATATTAATATTTTTTGTATATGTTGGCAACCATTTTATAAAAGCAAATCGTAGATAACACCCTCCAAAAGGCTTTTTATTGGCCCTTGGCTTCACCTCGAACAGCCCTTTGGGAGTCAATTCCCAGGTTCTCATGCCTTATTGCTTAATTAATGCTGTGTATGAGAGAGGTGGGTGGCAAAGTCAGAGGAAAAACCTGAGGTCAGTTAGGCTGCGTAAACACAAGCAGCCCAATTATGATTGGTCTTTAGACCAATAACACCAGAACTTTTCGCATCAGAAGTTTTTCAGAGTTGATCTGATTGGTCAAAAGACCAACTAGTGAAAAAAATATCAGAATTGGGCTGCCTGTGTAAATGCAGACTAAATCATCGTTGGACTGCACTTTAAAAGCACTCCTCACAGCAGGAAATACAGCATCAACAAATGCGCATAGTGTCCTGCTATAAGCGCAGCTGTGTGCTTCTACCTTGTAGTAAAAGTAATAAGGGTTACAGTAGTTTAACTGAATCTATATAAATATTGAAACAACACACATGATTTTAAGAGACCTTAAACTAGAATTCTTCCTATTTATTAGTGTATTTTTGGCACAATGATTACAACCTTACAACCGCATAAACAGTGCAATTTCCTGCCAGCGCGCTCTGATCTCATCCCAAATTCACGATTAACATTGCACCTCTTCCCCTAGCCCTTAGAGTGAACAGAGATGCAAGAGGCCAGGGGTTGTGTCCCAAATTGCACCCTTTCCTATTTAGTGCACTAATTTAGACCAGGGCCCATAGTGCTCTGGTCAAAAGTAATGCACTATATAGAGCATAGATAGTCATTTGGGCTGCATCCCCAGTACACGCACAACACTACCATAAGTAAATTATCACATCCTGTCTTTCCTGTGTGACCTTCCTGTTCCTTTGGCTAGATTTATCAAAACACTGACCCACCCACTCTTCAGAAATGACAAGCCTGCCATTCATCATAGTGGTTACTTAAGGCCAAGTGCCTGAGAATGTTTTGAATGGCAAAGTACAGTAAGCCATTTAAATAGGAGGGTTACATTCTTAATGTTGTACAAAAACATCTGAAAAGGTTGAACACCTTATTTTAGTATACTGGGACAATGCACTGAGAGAGTAGAAAAGACATAAAGGTCAATATACCAACCACAAGTATAAAATTGACAAAAGCACAATAAGTGAATTATGCATGAAAAATAAACGGCAAGCACATTCTTATAGAACTTGTCTAATTGCCTCCTGCCTCCATTGTAAATAATAATTTGTTGTTAATTGCCATGCATGGTTAAAGGTTCAATAACAAAAAAATCTAAATAATAGTTGTAATCTTATGTAGGGTTGCAAAATTCTTGGAACTGTCAATAAATTCTCTGGTTTTCCATTAATCCTGGTTTGAGGATTCCGGATTTCCTGCTTGTTCCCTCCTGATTCCTGGAATCCTCCAGCCTGGATTTTGGGAAAACCAAGGAATTCATAGAAAAATTGCAAGCCTAATCTTATGATGTGATTTTGAACATTCTGTAAAAGGCAGCATAGGAAAATTGGATTCAGTCCACATTTCTTGGCATCTCTAAAAACAAATTAATATAAGTGCTTGGCGAATTACCTTAAATCAGCCTTTCAGCGAAAATACATTTGTATGAAAAAACACACATTTGTCAGACAGTCACTGAGAAATAACTACAATTGCAAGTCGATCAAATCAAGGCAGCTAGCAATTGGACATGATAAAGATATAGAAAAATAATAAAAATGTATTTCTTCTTGAGCATACACGATCAAAACATCTCTCAGTATGTTGCCATAAGGATCATAGGGACTGTGTCCAGGAATCTGTCCCAAAAAGCACACTATTCCCTATATAGTGAACAGACCCCACAGGGCTCAGGTCAAAAGTAGCACACTATTTAGGGAATCGAGTGCAATTTGGGATGCAACTCCAGGAGGAGTCCCCTGAAAAGAAGCATGTTCTGTTTTGCTGTTTGTTTGGAGGGCCTGTTTCGGCCCTGAAGATCACATCTTGTTGAAACACTCCTTTGCGTTGGTCCACACTTGTATTCCCTGAGAGAGAGAGCGAGAATGTTTCACTTTTGTTTATTATCCATTTCACTTGCTTTGGCAATGTAAACATATGTTTCCCAAGACAATAAAGCCCTTTGAATTAAAATTGAGCGAGAGAGAGACAGAGAAAGAAAAAGAGCAAAACAGAGGAAGTTGTATTATGCAGCACAGTAATACAGTATTTTTATGATATATGTGGTATTGATAAAAGAACACAAAATATAAAAATGTACAGGCAGAATACTCAATACATTTTAAGTATCTGTGGGGACGTGTCACCTTTTTACACCTGCTGATCTGCATGATTGCATAGCTAATCAGGGCCTCCTTCAGGTCCCGGTCCTTTTGGTCTTTAAAGCGCTCAATGTCTACCCAGGCAGTCTTCACAAACTCACTGCGGAGAGAGAAAGACTTGCTTTATAACCTTCTCAGATCCTTAAAATTAAAATAAAAAATGGTCAGCTGGTCAACCTCCAAAGCAGCTGATTAAAGCAGCAAATAAAGTGATTAAATTATAACATGTTGGACAATCAAAGGAGCCATAGAGAGAGCGAGAGAGACAGAGGGTGAGAGACAGAAAAAATGTTGGTTTCTCACTCGCTCTCGGTGTTCTTCTCTTTCACAGCCTCCTCTCCCTCCTCTATCTGCTGTTCTAACACTTGCAACTTAGCCTCCCTCTGCTCTGCAGTCTCCTGGCCAAACAGCTTACTGGTCATCCCCTTCAGTGAGAACGTCCGCACAGTCTGAACACAGGGAAGGAAAGCTCAACATTCCACCTGGTCATTCTTTAAGGTTTGGATAAGCTTCACAGCAACTTTTGACTAAACTGATTTTATTTATGCGCTTGCAATCTATTGCCTCATATTATTTGCTGAGGAGCTCCATGTGTCTCTTTAGAAACTGAGGCTATGTCCAAAATGGCACCCTATGCCCCTAAATCAAATCAAACTTTATTTGCCACATGCGCCGAATAGAAGTGTAGACTTTACTGTGAAATGCTTACTTACAAGCCCTTAATCAACAGTGCACTATATAGGGAGCCATTTGGCATGCAACCTGGTTCTTCCTAGCTGTGGCGATGGATTCAACCTTGTGTGTGATGACTCACCCCTGTGACCAGCTCCTCCTTCTGCTGTTTCTTAGAGGTTAAGTCCTGTGCAGCCATCTCCAGCTCAAACTGTGTCAACTCATGCTTCCTGCACACTGCCCTGCAGAATCAGAGGCCTTTGCTGATCATCATGGTTGCTTCTGGATGTACTGATGCCTAGCTGCTCATCGTGGTTGCTACTGTACTATGTAGATGTATGAACATTATGCACCATACACAGTGTCATGAGGGCTGTTCAATAGATTCAATGAGGGGGCTCAGTGAGTTGGAATTCAGTATGCCATTGGCAAAAGTCAACAGTGGTCCACACAGGTCTTTGGCAAGTTGACGTGAGGATGTGAAGCTACCTCCATAACAAGCACAACCCAGAACACAATGACTAGTGATTTGGCATAATGATCTTTCTGTATCTTGGTTGACAATAGGGTTTATAAAGTGATATTTACTTGGCCTACAGCAGCAGTCCTGGTGTTCAGTAGGTGTACTGTACCTTAGTGCCTCCGTATAGAACAGGTACTCCTTCAGCTGATCAGCATAGTGCTCCTCTTCCTCCAGAATATCATCTACAGAAGCAGCATACCTGTAGACAAGAGGGGAGTTCATATGAATACATTTGCTTTACTCGATCACACCTTTACACAGAAGGATGGGGAAAACTACATCAGCTCACTAAAGTAAGACTGAAGCACCGAAGCATCATACCTGCAGGCAAGAGATGGGAGTATGAATACATTTCCTTTAATCCATCACACCCTGTACAGTTGGACAAGGAATCAAGAATACCACGCAGCAAGGACACACCCAAAATACATCCATTCCAGTCAGTAGCTAGGTTTCCATCCAATTGGCAACAGATTTTCATGCAAATAGTAAAAAAAAAAAAAATCTGCATAAGTTTCCATCAAATTGACTTGTTGCGGATAAAAGGCTGTGCGTGATGATGTAGTGCACATAAAATAACTTTTGCAGTTAAATTCTGTACTGAATAAAAAATAAGTTAAATGGGTTTCTATCGCATTTTCAATTCTACTGATTGTGACTGGGGGGGGGGTTATCTAGTTTTTAGATTTCTAGGTTGGTGGTTTGTGTGGTTCCCAATTAGAGGCAGCTGGTAATCTTTGCCTCTAATTGGGGATCATATTTAGGTAGGTTTTTTCCCCATCTGCATTTGTGGGATATTGTTTGTGTTCGTGTGTGGGCACTACGACTTCACGTTCTTTGTAAGTTTTGTTTCTAGTTTCACTTTGTATTAAAAAGATGTGGAACTCAATTTATGCTGCGCCTTGGTCCGTTCATTTCCAAGAACGTGACAGAATATCCCACCAACAAAGGACCAAGCAGCGTGAAAATGAGGTAAGGAAGTTTTGGACTTGGGAGGACGTGAGAGGACACGAGACCCTTCCTTGACGGGAGTTTCCAAGGAGCAGGGAAGGACAGCGACGATGCCGGGGACCACTGCCACAGAAACCCCAAGATTTTTTTGGGGGGGGTGGGGGGGCACATGGAGCTGGCGGTCGAGCAGCGGAGAGTGCCAGATCCTGTTTGGGAGTCGGAGGAGGAATTTAATGAAAGATTCCGGACAGAGGTGGTAGCGATGAGAATGCTGCCGCACAGGCGCGCTTGAAGAGTGTGACACCAGTCTGGTGCCATCTGCACTAATTCACGCATCTGGCCTCCAGTGCGCCTTCCCAGTCCGGTACGTCCTGTGCCAGCTTCCCGCACTAGCCCTGAAGTGCGTCACCTATCCGGTGCCACCTGTGCCGGTTCCACGCACCAGGCCTCCAGTGCGCCTCCCCAGTCCGGTAAGTCCTGTGCCAGCTCCTCGCACTCGCCCTGAAGTGCGTGTCACCAGTCTGGTGCCACCTGTACCGGCTCCACGCACTAGGCCTCCAGTACGAATTCCCAGTCCAGAGCTTCCGTCGACGGTTCCCAGTCCAGAGCTTCCGTCGACGGTTCCCAGTCCAGAGCTTCCGTCGACGGTTCCCAGTCCGGAACCTCCCACGACGGTCAACGGTCTGGAGCTTTCAGGCAAGGCGTCCAGTCCTGCTCCAGGGCAGGAGCCTTCCTCTGCGCCAATGCCCAGTCCAGACACGGTGTCCAGTCCAGCTGCAGGGCAGGAGCCTTCCTCTGCACCGGTGCCTAGTCCAGGCACGGTATCTAATCCCGCTCCATGGCAGGAGCCTTCCTCTGCGCCGGTGCCCAGTCCAGGCACGGCGTTCTACCCGGCTCCATGGCCGGACCCGTGGTCTGGGCGGGGTAAAAGACCCGCACCGGAGCTGCCACAGAAACTAGTCACACCCCCCTACCCTCCCCATTTGGTTTCAGAGTTGCGGCCGGAGTCCGCACCTTTGGGGTGGGGTACTGTCACGCCCTGACCATAGAGAGCCCTCGGTTCTCTATGGTGTTTAAGTCAGAGCGTGACTGGGGGGGGTATCTCGTTTTTAGATTTCTAGGTTGGTGGTTTGTGTGGTTCCCAATTAGAGGCAGCTGGTAATCGTTGCCTCTAATTGGGGATCATATTTAGGTAGGTTTTTTCCCCACCTGCATTTGTGGGATATTGTTTGTGTTCGTGTGTTTGGGCACTACGACTTCACGTTCTTTGTATGTTTTGTTTCTAGTTTCACTTTGTATTAAAAAGATGTGGAACTCAATTCACGCTGCGCCTTGGTCCATTCATTTCCAAGAACGTGACACTGATGGTTTTCTCACAACAAATGATGCGTTATAAAGTGCATGTGGAAAGTATTCAGACCCCTTGACTTTTTCCACATTTTGTTACAGCCTTATTCTAAAATGGATCCATTTAAAAAAAAAATCTATCTACACACAAGACCCCATAATGCCAAGTTAATAACAGGTTTTTAGAAATGTTTGTACATTTTTACAAATAAAAAAACTAAATATCACTTACATAATTATTCAGACCCTTTACTCAGTACTTTGTTGAAGCACCTTTGACAGCGATTACAGCCTCGAGTATTCTTGGGTATGACGCTACAAGCTTGGCACACCTGTATTTGGGGAGTTTCTCCGATTTTTCTCTGCAGATCCTCTCAAGCTCTGTCAGGTTGGATGGGGACTGTTGCTGCACAGCTATTTTCAGGTCTCTCCAGAGAAGGTCGATTGGGGTTCTGGCTGGGCCACTCAAAGACATTCAGAGACTTGTCCCGAAGCCACTCCTGCGTTGTCTTGACTGTGTACTTAAGGTCATTGTCCTGTTAGAAGGTGAACCTTCACCCCAGTCTGTGGTCCTGAGCGCTCTGGAGCAGGTTTTCATCAAGGATCTCTCTGTACTTTGCCTCGATCCTGACTAGTCTCCCAGTCCCTGCCGCTGAAAACATCCCCACAGCATGATGCTGCACCACCATGCTTCAACATAGGGATGATGGCAGGTTTCCTCCAGATGTGACGCTTGGCATTCAGGCCAAAGAGTTCAATCTTGGTTTCATCAGACCAGATAATCCTTTTTCTCATAGTCTGAGTCCTTTAGGTGCCTTTTGGCAAACTCCAAGCGGGCTGTCATGTGCCTTTTACTGAGGAGTGGCTTCTGTCTGGCCACTCTACCATAAAGGCCTGATTGGTGGAGTGCTGCAATGATGGTTGTCATTCTAGAAGGTTCTCCCATCGCCACAGAAGAACTCTAGTGCTCTGTCAGAGTGACCATCGGGTTCTTGGTCACCTCCCTGACCAAGGCCCTTCTCCCCCGATTGCTCTGTTTGGCCGGGCGGCCAGCTCTAGGAAGAGTCTTGGTGGTTACAAACGTCCTCCATTTAAGAATGGTGGAGGCCACTGTGTTCTTGGGGACCTTCAATGCTGCAGAACTGTTTTGGTACCCTTCACCAGATCTGTGCCTTGACACAATCCTGTCTCTGAGCTCAACCTCATGGCTTGGTTTTTGCTCTGACATGCACTGTCAACTGTGGGACCTTATATATGTAACCAATGTGAAATGGCTAGCTAGTTAGCGGTAGTGCGCGCAAATAGCGTTTCAATTGGTGACGTCACTCGCTCTGAGACCTGAAGTAGTTGTTCCCCTTGCCCTGCAAGGGCCGCGGCTTTTGTGGCGCGATGGGTAACGATGCTTTGAGAGTGACTGTTGTTGATGTGTGCAGAGGGTCCCTGGTTCGAGTCCAGGTAGGGGTGAGGAGAGGGACGGAAGCTATACTGTTACATATACACAGGTGTGTGCCTTTCCAAATCATGTCCAATCAATGTAATTTACCACAGGTGGACTTCAATGAAGTTGTAGAAACATCTCAAGGATGATCAATGGAAACAGGATGCACCTGAGCTCAATTTCAAGTTTCGTAGCAAAGGGCCTGAATACTTAAATAAGGTATTTCTGTTTTTTATACATTTGCTAAAATTTCTAAAAACCTGTTTTCACTTTGTCATTATGGGGTATTTGTAACGGTCATCCTCCTCCTCTTCGGATGAAGAGGAGGGGTAGGGATTGGACCAAAGCGCAGCGTGATAGTTTGACATAATGAATTAATTAAATTAAAGACGAAACACAAAAACACTACAAAACAAATAAACGATGTAGACGTGTGTAGTTTGCTGAGGAATGTATTTAATCTATGCAGGGGTGCATGACATGTGCAAAACATCTACGCCTAGCTACTTGGTTAACTGTTGGAATCACAGAAATAGAATTTTTGAATAGAATGATTAAATATAGTGGGCAGCACCTTGAATACATTGTTGTTTGACATGACAAAAAAATGAATAAGCCAGGGAGGAATTATTGACAGGGGAACCAAAGTGTTGGTCAGTGTTTCCAGATGACCCTAATTAGATGTTACATGACATTGTAACGGTCCTGACCTGTTTTATGTTGTTTTTGTATGTGTTTATGGTCAGGGCGTGTGTTTTGGGTGGGCAGTCTATGTTTTCTGTTTCTATGTTGGTTTTGGGTTGCCTGGTATGGCTCTTAATTAGAGGCAGGTGGTTTGCGTTTTCCTCTAATTAAGAGTCATATTTAGGTAGGGTGTTCTCACTGTTTGTTTGTGGGTGATTGTCTTCCGTATCTGTGTTATGTTTTGCACCATACGGGACTGTTTGGTTGTTCGTTCGTTTTTGATGTAGTCTGTTCCTGTCCATGAGTTTTACGTTTAGTTATGTAAGTTTATGTTCAGGTTTCGTCTACGTCGTTTTCTTGTTTTGTAATTTTGAAAGTGTTTTTGTTTTCGTGTTGCCGTCGTTACAAATAAAAGATGGCTTATTTCCCGAATGCTGCGTATTGGTCCACTGATCCTTCTCTCCTCTCCTCGTCCGAGGAAGAGGAGAACGACAGCCCTTACAGACATGTTGTCCTACTTTATGTAGCTAGCTAACATATTCATGCTTTGCCTCTAGACGGATTAATTAATCGTCACAAACTATGCACACGATTCAATGAGGCAGAAGTCTGTGTGTTGTGATTCTGGATGGACAGATGGACAATTATAAGAAACTGCCATGGGGGAATCATAAGTGGCTCGTTTCATCTTATTATTGATACTATGTCTTGTTTTGAGGTGTTTTGACTGTCATGTCTATGCTAATATGGTAAAAAAAATCACTAGGTATCTAACCAACCAACAACTGTAATAATGTATTTGACAGACATGTATTTTCCTGGTGCAAAGGTTTTCAATAAACATTAGACACGAAATATAGTTTACATGTCAACAATCTAAGCCAACCCTGTTCATTTTGTCCCTTGATGAACAACCAACCGGTCTATTCCTCTCTGATTTAGAAGATACCGTTGCACAAACATGCTTTTCTAAGCCTACACCAGCACTGGTACCAGACTGTATTAGATAACTATGTTTGCTCTGACTCTTAGTACATTTATCAAGCTAGCTAGCCAGATTGCCAGAAGATACCGACCCTACCGTTACGCTTGTTTCCACTGAGCTGCACTGGGGTCGGAACAAAATCATGGTTACAGTAAGACACCATGGATATGCCACTCTACTCCAAATTTTACCTTTAACCACACAAGAAGATTCAAATACTGCTAGTTCTACCAGAAAACTGCAATTTTCTTCCTCATGCTAGATAGCAGTAGCCATAGCAGCCATTATGGAATGGGACGTCACATTGAACAACAAAGGAGCAGATTGGCTGACACTATCATTCCAAAATGGCTGCGGTGGCTATTGCTAGCTAGCATGATGACGAATAGGGCAGTTTTCCTGGGAAATCTAGCAGTACTTCAATCTTCTCAATATATCAGTGTGGTTAAAAGTTACATTTGAAGTAGAGTGGCATATCCCACCGCTGCATTGAGGTACGTTTTCCGGCCCATTTCTCACCGTAATGGTAGGGTTGGTATTGTCTAGCAAGCTAGCCATATAACTAGCGATTAGCATTAGTGGCTAACAATATTTAATTTAGCCACAACTTACTAAGAAAAGACAAACTAGCAGACAGTAAGATACAAACTAATAGTGTAATTATAAAACGCTTGTGGAAAGCAGCATGTCACCAACATTTTGTTGCATCCATCTGACCATGTATAGACTGCAAAGTGAACAGCAAGACAGTACTTGTGACTCCGTAGTCGAGCATCTGCTCTCTCCTTGAGTGAAGGGGGCAGGGCTTGGTGTGGGAAGGGGCATGCAGCCGTTCTTATTCAGTGCATGCAGTAAGAGGTGAGGGAGAAAGACGACTCAAGTAGAAAATAGAGTAAACTCCAAAAACACGTGCCAAAATTGTGTATCACATTTAACAAACCAACCATTGAAATATCTTTACAGAAGGTAAAGTAAAAACCCAAACCGGTCGTTGCATCAATACCGGTGAATATAGTAAATTAATAACTGGGTGGTTAAAATCCTGAATGCTGATTGGCTGACAGACGTAATATATCAGACCATATACCACAGGTATGACAAAACATTTATTTTTACTGCTATAATTACGTCGGTGACCAGTTTATAATAGCAATAAGGCACCTCCGGGCTTTGTGGTATATGGCCAATATACCACGGTTAAGGGCTGTATCCAGGCACTACGCTTTGTGTTGTGCATATTGGCCATATACTACAAAGACTCGTGCCTTAATGCTTAAATACGGTATACCGCCCAGCCCTACCTGCAGCAAAGACGAAGAGGAGTCTACAAGAATACATCTGCTATATTTCATTATACCCTCTCAGAAGTGAGACTCAAATATCACAGTGTTATAGCTCTGACAGACACCTGACAATGGGTGAGACTGGCTGAGAAATATGATCCGTCTTCACTATGACCATTACCACGGGCTTAAAAGCTAGGTTGTATGTGTCCCAAGTGGCACCCTATTCCTTATTAAGTGCACTACCTTTGACCAGAGCCCTATAGTCCCTGGTCAAAAGTAGTGCACTAAATAGAGAATAGGGTGCCATTTGGGAATCAACCAGTGACAGAAATGCAGCCTTTCCTTGGTACGCCTCAGCTGTCCCAGCTCTGTGACCCCTGACCTCTAGAGTTGAGCCTTGCAATCTGGAACCCATCAGTGACAGGGTAGGGGCTAATCATGTTACCACACCAAGGTGTGTGTGTGTGTGTGTGTGTGTGTGTGTGTGTGTGTGTGTGTGTGTGTGTGTGTGTGTGTGTGTGTGTGTGTGTGTGTGTGTGTGTGTGTGTGTGTGTGTGTCCAAGGACAGGGCCAAGACCACTTGTGATACTCAAAGAGAACTATACACAGCACCCAAATTGAAATTAAAAGCCGCTGGCTAAGTGCCAGCCAGTTCTCAGCTGGAACCGAGAACCTTCACAACACAAGTCTCCCCATTCCCCATGGTCGACTACCTGCTACACCAGACCTTGTGCTTGAAACCTGAACTGCTTTCAAATCAAACACGGCAAATGTGTTGTATAGCTTAACTAGTGGAAACCATGTACTATGTAGAGCATTGCTTGGGTGAAGGGGGGTTGTGCAACACATCACTATATCAGCTCCTTCAATGAGCCTGTATGTAACGAGAGAGACTGACTGCGTATGAAATGGCACCCTATTCACTATATAGTGAACTACCTTTGACCAGGGTACATAGAGAGTAGGGTGCCATTTCAGATGCATCTGCTGACAGGGAGAGAAACTGATGTTGGGGCGGCAGGTAGCCTACTGGTTAGAGCGTTGGACCAGTAACCGAAACGTTGCTGGATCGAATCCCCGAGCTGACAAGGTAAAAATATGTCGTTCTGCCCCTGAACAAGGCAGTTAACCCACTGTTCCCCGGTAGGTTGACATTGTAAATAAGAATTTGTTCTTAACTGACTTGTCTAGTTCAATAAAGGTTAAAAAAAAAATATGTCCAGGGGATAGGAGGAGGAAAATACTTGCAATACAATCCTGATGTAATCCAATAAAGTTGTTCTGGATTTATTTGGGAGATTATTGTGTGGTTACATGTCATTAAAAAACAAACACTTACGCATCCATGTGATGGCCAGCACTTTGTAGTCCATCTCCCATCTCTTTCTCTATGGCACTCCACTCACTGTCCAACAAGCACAGAGCAGATATTTCACATGAAACAAATATATATTTGACACTAATTAAGTCATTACATTGTTCATAGCGCAGCAGCAATACACTTCACCCTTTCTTCCAAACACAGCACTTGTCTTACCTGAAGACTCGTCCATAGTTTCCATGCACTTTGTACACCCCATACAGTCGATCTGCTACCCTCTGGAGAAAGATTTTGCACAGTTTCTTTGATTCCGCTGCTTCTATTTTTATGTCCTATTATCTGTGATTTTCTGTACTGTGTAGGGAATAGGGTGTCATATTGGGAAGCATTCTAAGTTGTTTGCTACAGCTGTCAGTGTGCTAGTGTTGTCAGTCTAGTCTAGTAAGTGTGAATATGCTGAGTGTGACCAGCTTGTGTGTTACAGCCAGCTGTATGTCTAGTCCTAGTCTAGTCAGAAGCTGTGTGTTACAGCTGCAGCAAATCCACTTTGATCAGACAGACCAGCTGTGTGTTTTATCTTTCTAATGTAGGTCAACTTCCAAGCCAGCTCAGGTGTGTTAACACTCACTGTATGTCTAGTCTAGTCAGTAAAATGTATGTTACAGCTGACAGTATGGGAGTATAGTTAACAAACCTGGGTTCAAATACTATTTGAAATAATTTCAAATACTTTATCTTTGCTTGATTTAGCTTGCCTGGCTCAGTGGAACCATATAATAGTTCCAAAACTGGCAGGCTAAACCAAACACTCAAAGTTTTTGAAAGATTTCAAATAGTATTTGACCTAGGTCTGGTAGTCAGTCTAGTCAGTAAGATGTGTGAATATGCTGACAGCTCCCTGTACTCACTGCCCGTACTCTCAGCAGCTGGGAGACTACAGTCTGTAGCTCGTCGCTGTAGTGTTTCAGCTCTGTAAACCGTCTGCAGACACCAGGGCCAGAGAAGAGCAAGAATTCACCCTATCACTACTTAAATCAACACTTTCTTTCAAGCAAGACAGATAAACAAGACAAGAGTCAATGTTCGAACTTACATTGACCTGATCCAACTCTACTTCCCACACAGTCCCAGAACCAAGTATGGAAGTACATCAAATACAGAGCAAAGGGATGAATAGTAGAGACAGACTCATTAAATTAAGTTACAACACATGAAGATGGAAGTGTATGGTTGGCTTCACACAAAAGAAAACAGTGACAAGAAAACAGTGAATATGCCCCAAATGGCACCACATTCCCTATAAAGTGTACTACTTTCAACCAGAGTCCAGTGCACTATATACAGTAGGGCTAGGGTGCTATTTGGGACGTATCTTTTCTATGGCCTACTTGTCTGGATTCTTCACCCTGAATGCTGCATTCATAGCTTTCAACCTGGAATCAGCCTGTAAAAAAACAGACCAATAAATTACTAACACATTCTTTCCCCACACGTTTGTTAGATCAGAGGTTGTTATTGAGGACCTGCATCATTTTAGACAACAGTTTACCTTTGAGACCTAAAACATATCAGAATAAATATTACAATTAAAAGTTGTTTAAAAGAAATCAGAAGTCCTAAATATACACATGCACTATATGCAGTTGTTTACACAGGTTACACACTTTACAAACGTATACTTTATTGCACTGCTGTAGTTTGCAAAGTCACATGAGGATTGAGTAAGGTGCATCTTATCTAAGAGAGTTGACATGACAACACAACCATGATGAGATCATTAAGTGCTGATGGAGAACCTTTGCTTGAAATCCTGTCTCGTACACCATTTCCTTCCATCCTTTTTCCTGTGGGACAGAGAGAGGATGCCGTGTGACTGACAAAGACCTTCAGAGATAGGAGAGCCTGATGCATGGGGGCGCTGGGGGTACACTGTCACACTATCAACTCAAAAGGGCAAAGGTGATCCTTTCAACTACAGCAACACTCACACAACTCTTGTCAGTAAAGAGTTAAGCTTTAGGCCTACTTCATAAGACATTATTTCCACAACACTTCTCAGTGCTACAAAGAAACTGAGTAAGGAAATGGTCCTTGTCTGTGATATCTCTTTTCTGTCAAAGGGTATATCCTGTCAAAACCTATGAACAGCACATCTGACTAGCTACTGGTACTGTTGTAGTCTTGAGAGGGAGGAATGTAGGTTTTGCTAACGATTGGGGATCACTATGGTCCTTGTCACATATAACAAAAGAGTTGGCAAGACAGCACAAACAGATTGGAATCACGCTCGATTCACCCAGTTATGGTGTATAGTAGCTTGGCTACAAAGAGGCTAACTAACCTCAGTGAGGAAGATGTAGAAGATCTTGTCATTGCAGAGAACTGGGTGGGAGGCTATTCGGAGCAGGAAGTTCTCCAGTGCAACCCTCCTTCTCTCCACAAAGTCTGGGTCCATGTTGTCCGCTGACAGCTTGTGCCAGACAATCTCTGCCTGTGAGAAACAGACAAAGAATTACTATTATGTTGATAAGAAGATGGAACACCATTGTCTTTACTAAGTTAAAACTGGATGCTGTAGAGCATTATGGGTACTGTAGTAAGTACATCATGCTACAAATATCACTTCCTAAACTATATTGCACAAATTTATTCCAAGGCATCCTCCTTGTTCTCACGTACCCTTTTCTCGGGTAACGGGGCAACAACGACAAAGGGATAGGTGACCAACAGGTAGTTTCTGAGTAGCTCAAACTCGCTGTATCTCCTCCATAAGGAGTCTGGAGCTGGGATTATACCTTCTGTCACAGCATCAACTGGCCTGTCAGAAGAGAGGAAAGGACTGAAGTCATACAACTGCACTTAAATAAGAGTACCAAGTAAATATTTGATACATCTTTTAAAGGGACCAAGTACAGTACTATCCACAATTCTATGAACTCCAATGCTAAAACTTACACTACCAGTCAAAAGTTTGAACACGCCTAATCATTCAAGGGGTTTTCTTTATTTTTACTATTTTCTACATTGTAGAATAATAGTGAAGACATCAACATTATGAAATAACACATATGGAATCATATAGTAACCAAAGAAAATGTAAACAAATCCAAATATATTTAATACTTGAGATTCTTCAAAGTAGCCACCCTTTGCCTTGATGATAGCTTTGCACACTCTTGGCATTCTCTCAACCAGCTTCACCTGGAATGCTTTCCAACAGTCTTGAAGGAGTTCCCACATTTGCTGAGCACTTATTGGCTGCTTTTCCTTCACCCTGCGGTCCAACTCATCCCAAACCATCTCAATTGGGTTGAGGTCGGGTGATTGTGGAGGCCAGGTCATCTGATGCAGCACTCCATCACTCTCCTTCTTGGTCAAATAGCCCTTCCACTGCCTGGAGGTGTGTTGGGTCATTGTCCTGTTGAAAAACAAATGATAGTCTCACTAAGCGCAAACCAGGTGGGATGGCGAGTTGCTGTGGTAGCCATGCTGGTCAAGTGTGCCTTAAATTCCAAATAAGTCACAGACGGTGTCACCAGCAAAGCACCACAACACCATCACACCTCCTCCTCCATGCTTCACGGTGTGAACCACACATGCGGAGATCATCCGTTCACCTACTCTGCATCTCACAAAGATACGGCAGTTGGAATCATCAGACCAAAGAACAGATTTCCAACGGTCTAATGTCCATTGCTCGTGTTTCTTGGCCCAAGCTGGTCTCTTCTTATTATTGGTGTCCTTTCGTAGTGGTTTCTTTGCAGCAATTTGACCATGAATGCCTGATTCATGCAGTCTCCTCTGAACAGTTGATGTTGAGATGTGTCTGTTACTTGAACTCTGTGAAGCATTTATTTGGGCTTGAATTTCTGAGACTGATAACTCTAATGAACTTATCCTCTGCAGCAAAGGTAACTCTGGGTCTTCCTTTCCTGTGGCGGTCGTCATGAGAGCCAGTTTCGTCATAGCGCTTGATGGTTTTTGCGACTGCACTTGAAGAAACCTTCAAAGTTCTTGAAATGTTCAGATTGACTGACCTTCATGCCTTAAAGTAATGATGGACTGTCATTTCTCTTTGCTTATTTGAGCTGTTCTTGCCATAATATGGACTTGGTCTTTTACCAAATATGGGCTATCTTCTGAATACCACCCCTACCTTGTCACAACACAACTGCTTGGCTCATACGCATTAAGAAGGAAAGAAATTCCACAAATGAACTCTTATCAAGGCACACCTATTAATTGAAATCAATTCCAGGTGACTACTACCAGAAAAACCTTGCAATGAGTTGGTGTGTCCAAACTTTTGACTGGTATTGTATATATAAAGCAAGAGGAGAGCGAGAGACTACTGACAGAGAGAACGACAGAGAAAGATAGAGAGAAACTTTATAAATATGACGTGGATCCAGCAGCAAAGATTCTTGGGAGGAAATGAGAACCCATAATGGTCTGTCTCCACTAATAATCCACACTGGGACCACAAAGCAGAGAGGAGGAGAGGATAACAAGAAATAAAGAGATGAGCAGAGAAGCAGGAAGAGGAAGGAGAGGAGGACTCCATCAGTGGCTGGGGGGCATTCTCCAGTCTAACTACACTGAGGGCCCGGTTACACCACACTCCTCTCAATGGCCAACTGGTGAACAAAGGCCCAGTGTGTGTGTGCGCGGGCATGTGTGCGCATGAGGAATAGCATGCCCTGCTCCAAGCTGAATAAAAACATATGGTTCCTTTTAAAGACTTGGCCAACAAAAAAATACTACCAGTTAATAGTATAGCTAGCTAAAAGTAAGTAAGAAAGCTGGTGTGATGTGCAGTTTGTGACAAACAAAACCTTTAGATCACATGTTCACAATGAAGTGAGTGTACCCAAGTCACTTTTCTAAAACAGTCAGATGTTAGAATCATTATCGTTAGGGTAAGACCATCTGTAATAACTGAATGTGTATAATTATGCGCAGGTGCAAGGAGGTGTAGGTGTGATTGTGGAAGAAGCTGTTCATGGTGGTGTCACAAAATGTGCAAGATGTAGGCTATAACAATCATCATTCACACAGATGATTCAGAGCTGATGAGACATATTTACCGTGTCTCAATTAGGTAAACAGTGTATATCTCCTGCATGTTGACTGTATTCTTCCCAGTCCTTTTCTCTGCCTCTCCAACGCTGATCTCCATCTTTCTTAGAAGACTAGTCCATTTCTCAATCTCAACCATCTAGAAGAGGATATTTCACAAGTCATAACATGGTAACAATACCATAATGAAGTATAATTTGATGTTGTTTACATGCAATATGGGGCATCAATATTGGTAGCTAAAGCTGGTCCCAGATTAAAATAAGTACTGTAACGTTAGCAAAGTCCTTTAACTTTGTATCAGAACAAAGTTGTGTGCTAGCAAGCTAGCTCCTGGTAAAATGATCAAGCCAACCATAAGAACAATCTAGCTAACTTTCCTCTGCGTCGACATTACAACGATTTAACTTTTAGCTGTCTTTTCCTGCACAGCCTGCTAGCTGCTGTTGACTCAGTGACAGTGGGGCTCTCTCGCGAAACTCCGTGGATCGATAAGGCCTGCAGTACTACTGTCAGTAGCTAGAAAACCCAACTCATTCAACAGGCTCAATAAGTATCAAAATCCAAATTCCTCAATTTTTTACAATAAGAATAGGCTTGAAGCTATACCGTGTTTTTAATGTTGTTCTCTAGTTCTGCCGATGTGAGGTCGGTGTTCCCGATCACCGCTATTTCCTCGGGTCCCGAGTCTGCCATCATCTCTTCCTGAGTTTTGCCTTGTTAGCAATGTAGCATACAGGCAGAAACTCGCATGCGCACTTTAATCCTTTTCTTTTCCCAACCTCAACTCACCTGAGTGTCATGAGAAAGATCAGCTGCTGTCTGCCCTGCCCTGTGTACATAGTCAAATATACTTTTAGGTAAAATGGTTAGGTAAGGATGTCAATATTCGACAACAACCAAAATATAATCACACAAACATTGTGTAATAACTGTTTATTACATAATTATAAACTATTTATAAACTCAAACCCCTTTAGTGTATGCGTTACCAAAATAACAATATGTTGCATTATAACGCACAGTGAAAGTGTAAAATAGGCTGTTATTGCTAGCTCAAAGTGAATGGAATAAAATAACCTTTTCCTGGAAGAAATTTCGGTTGTGGCATTCGATAAGATAATAAATACACAATAAACCATACACAGCACAACTCACACTTGGCAGATATAAATAGGCCTACTAGGCTATAGCCTACAATTGGAGACAATTAGACCCTCCATTTTCACAAATGCTTAGGCCTATTCTGAGCTATAATAATAATATTAATAATTATAGTGTTATTAGTATTATTTAATATAACCTACTATGATCCTACTACACGTCTCGTGTCACCCTGTCACCCCAAATTCTACTGGGTTTAGGATCCGATTAATGAAGTCCAGTTCCTGGGCGGGTCCCTTAACACAGCTGGATGAAAAACATCTGGATCCGCCTACACGGAACTCCAGCCAAAAGCCCCGAGCCCAACCAGTTGTTTCACTGAATACGACTTCAATAAGCTAAATGAACGTCTATCTTACTACTCAAGTTCCCAAATACATAGACAAATACAGTGCGACCACGACGTTTTATTCAGGTTATTTTTTTTAATGTCAATATTATGGGGTGCTGGAGATTCTCGGCAGTGAATATTGTTCTTCTGTCTTTCTGTAAGTATTTTTTTATTCGCTTACTCACTCCGTATTCACTTTTAAGTGTTCAGTGTCCATTGTTTCTTCAATCTTGTGAAGGGGGAGGGGGATCAAATGTTTATTCAAGGGAGGTTCTGGTCGTGTAAAACAGATGCTCAAAACTTATATTTATGAAATGCGACTTTTCGTTTTCTTGCCCTTTCTTCAGTGGAAAAGTGACTTCGGTGTAATTTTCTCAATATCATATATGTGATGGAATAGCCTAATGCAAAAATAAATAAGTAAATAACTATAATTTCTTTCTTTCTTTTCTTCTGTGGATTTGTTTTAATAAAACAAATGTTTTCACTGTAGCTTTATTAAATCAGTAGTTTTACCTCATGTAACATATAATTTGTATGTGCTCTACCTAGGTACTGTCCAACTAAATGATGTCGTGACAGTCACCTAAACTCAGTCAATAGTAGGAAGATACCTAAGAACCTCTGAAGGCACATAATAAAATGGAAATGACTGAACGATCCAAGTCATCCAATCTGGTGAAAAACATATTTCTGACACTTAACAGTTCTTTAGCTATGCCTGTTATTTATTATCAGCAGATGTTGAATGTTTAGAATAGAATTTCACTTGAAAGCACAGATTGTTTACTCTCATGTTCAGTGGTGCCACTATTAAGGGAATCTGAAGTAAACTTAACTAACTCTAACATTTGTCTCAAACAATTTCCCACAATAATTTCTGAAATTATTTGAATATGAAGTCAATAAGCTAAAACAACAACTTACAAACATCAGGGTTATTGTATTTAATTACATAAAAAACATATGAAACATTTTGCTCGAACAGGGCTTGATCATAACTTTGAATCAAAAGAAAATAACTAGTTAATTAGAACAAGAGTGTCAGTAGTTGTGATGATGAAACGATGTAATAGAACTTTGATGCAATGTGACCACATACATTTTTTTACTGCTGCCATCTGTAATGGAAATTTCCAAACAGGAAATCGATTCTGAGGCTCAATTATCCCTGCTGCATGCAAACAGGGGCACTTCTCCTCAGGGAATACAAGATTGAAGCATAGATTGAGGAGGAGTTCGGAGCTCATGTAGAAACTGTATACCGAGAATTTGGGAAACTTCTCATTTCACCCATTTTATCTTTATTTAACTAGGCAAGTCAGTTAAGAACAAATTCTTATTTTCAATGATGGACTAGGAACAGTGGGTTAACTGCCTTGTTCATGGGTAGAACGACAGATTATTTACTTGTTGGGGATTCGATCTTACAACCTTTCGGTTACTAGTCCAAAGCTCTAACCATTAGGCTACCTGCTGCCCCAGTGTGTCCTCTAGAGGACTTACAAAGTTTCACACTTGATACTTACAAGTTATTTTGAGGAAGCAAAGTGACACAATACATAGATAAACTGTAGGTTGAGGAGGAGTACAGAGGTCATGTAAGTACTATAGAGGTAATGGTGAACTTCTCACATGTTATGAAGAAAATTAATCCTGGGCTATAGCACCAATTTATAACTCATTGACATTCCCACTATAGAACTTAGTAAGAGTTGAGCAAGTCTTCTTTTGAATTGTGTATGTATTTAACTTCTCACATTACCTATGTTCAATGTGTGCGCTCTTGGGGACATAACAAGTTGCGTACTTACTGCTTGCTGGTGATATTCAGTGATATTGAGGGAGCGAAGTAGCACAGAGCACAATGAGTGCTGTGGCATGATGAGCTTTGTGTTGTGTTCTCTAGCCTGACCTTCCATCATCCCACATCAGCCCATAATGACAAGATTGTGATGACCTAAGCAGGCAAAAATAAGATGTAGAAATCCCCTTTATTCTCCGCCCCCCCCCTCCTCTCTGTGCCCAGCTTGTGAAGGCCACTGGGGACACATACAGACCCCTGTGTGTTCTTTTAGCCCCTGTTTGCGTCCCAAATGTCACCCTATTCCCTACATAATGAACAACTTTTGACCTATGCCAAAAGTAGTGCACACTGCACTATATAGGGAATAATGTGCCATTTGGGACAAAACTTTTCATTGCTGGGTATGAGATAAGGGTCCTTTTAAAAATGACAACAGTGAATACTATGACCCTTATATGACCTCCGACTTGGGAAAACCCTCTTATAGGTTTAGCTTCTTATTCTCATCCTTTGGCTTAGAGAAAATGGTTCCAAAAGGATTATTCAGCTCTCCCCATAGGATAACCCTTTCTGGTTCCAGGTAGAACTCTTTTTGGTTCTAGGCAGAACCCTTTTGAGTTCCATGTAGAACTGTCTGTAGAAAGCGCTCTACATGGAACACAAAAGAGTTCTATCTGGAATCAAAAGGGTTTGACTTGGAACCAAAAAGTGTTCTTCAAATGGTCCTCCTATGGAGACAGCCGAAGAACCCTTTTAGATTATAGATATAATATTTTTTTCTAAGAGTGTACAATAAGATGGCTACAATAAGATGCTTCACTTGGACTTGTAGGTCAGAGAAATGTGTCTAATGCAATTTTCATATCTCTCTCATGTGTTTTTATTTTGATGTTATGGATATTGACAAATGTATTGTGTTGTGCTTATTGAGGTCCAGTTTTAAGACTGGACTAAATCACATAATTGTTAGAACTACAGTACCTGGCTGCGTAAATGTTATTTATTGTTTGAGACTAGGCGGGGTCCCTCAAAAGGACGTACGTTCATTACACCTGGGTAATTTAATTGTGTTCTTGTCTATTTAATCAGGAAATACTTTCCTTTTGAGTCCTGTGGAGAGGAATTGCAGCATGCTGCGTCAATAATGGGGAGATTGGTTGGTGTATAATCTGCCAACTAGTGGCCTGGTTTGGTTACTACGCTTGGTGGGGGTCAGCTGAGATTCTGTCACTTATAAAACCAAAGGCTGACTGTTTTGAAGCAAGATTTTTCGCATGGTCAAATGAACATTGCACAAACATGGACTATAGGACGACATCAATATGTTTTCTCTGGAAAAGGGGACAAAATAAATGAGAGTGTAGAGTTTTGTTTTTCTTATTTACCCATAACAGGCAAACTGTTGTATGTTTTGGTGTTGTCTGGTCTTCTACAAGAGAGATCAAGACGATATTCAGAAAACATTTGACTCTATAGAGGTCACATTTTTACAGTTACCGTATGTATTTGATATTTTTAAAACCATCAAACGTTCAGCTCTCCTGCTGTGTCTGTGGTTATTTGTATATGTAAACTCATAGAAATAGAGTCACAGATCCACCCATTACAGACCGATTGACTTGCATTTGGATGCCAATTCTAGTCATTCTATTTCTATGGGTAAACTGATAGGGAACCAGGGAGAGTTAGTTGAGACCTGAGGCTGAAACTGAAAAGCAAATAAATGCAGCCAACATCCCTGGGCCTCCCGGCTGTAAGCACACAGCAGAGCAGTTGGATTTCCCATAAGACACACACGCAAAAAAAAGACACAAAGGGGCTGAGCTTCAAACTTGGCTCACGCCGAAACTTCTGGCTTCAATTTATTTCTGGAGCAGTCACTGCTGATTTTAATTAGTTGAAAGTTTACGTTGAAAGTTTTTGCTTAGCCAGCCTTTTTAGTTTTTCTTTTCTTTTTTCTTCACCCTTTCTCCTTTGTCTTTTTTCTTTTGTGTGTGTGTGTGTGTGTGTGTGTGTGTGTGTGTGTGTGTGTGTGTGTGTGTGTGTGTGTGTGTGTGTGTGTGTGTGTGTGTGTGTGTGTGTGTGTGTATGTGTATATATATTTTGTTGGTTGGCATTGGCCAACATCTGGAAGCCTTCGTGAAATATGTGTACAGCTTCTTTTAATGTTTGCGTAGTTTTGTTAGATCACCATCCCCCTGGGAGTGAAAAAATCCCTCATCATCTGGCTTTAATCAGCCATTAATATTGTTGTGATGTGGCAACACAGCACAAGGAGGGGACGGCAGATACAAGATGCGTGGGAAGGAACGCTCACAATGCTTTCTAGAGCCTGTGTCAAACCAATGCAGCACAGCCCCCCCCCACCCCCATTCAAACCTGGGTCAAATACATATTCGCTGTGTTCAATTTTTCAATCAAACACTAATTTTAAAACGTTTTCAAAATATATTACAAATACAACTTGAGTATTGGCCATACAATACAATATAGAAAATATTGCAATGACTATGTTGAATAACTACTATACTGAGAAAAAATATAAACACAACATGTAAAGTGTTGGTCTCATGTTTCATGAGCTGAAATAGCACAAAAAGCTTGTTTTTCTAAAATGTTGTGCACAAATTTGTTTACATCCCTCTTAGTGAGCATTTCTCCTTTACCAAGATAATCCATCCACCTGACAGGTGTGGCATATCAAGAAACTGATTAAACAGGTGCACATTGTGCTGAGGACAAAAAAAGTTTTGAGGGAGCATGCAAATGGCATGCTGACTGCAGGAATGTCCACCAGAGCAGTTGCCAGAGAACTGAATGTTCATTTCTCTACCATAAGCCGCCTCTAACGTCGTTTTAGAGAATTTGGCAGTACATCCAACCGGCCTCACAACCGCAGACCATGTGTAACCACGCCAGCCCAGGACGTCCACATCAGGCTTCTTCACCCGCGGGATCGTCTGAGACCAGCCACCCGGAAAGTTGATCAAACTGTGGGTTTACACAAACTATCAGAAACCATTTTAGGGAAGCTCATCTGCATGCTCGTCGTCCTCACCGGGTTATTGACCTGACTGCAGTTCGTTGTTGTAACCGACTTCAGTGGGAAAATGCTCAACTTCGGTGGCCACTGGTATGCTGGAGAAGTTTCAACTGTACCGGGCAGATGGCAGATAGCGTGCATGGCATAGTGTGGTGAGCGGTTTGCCGGTGGGGTTGTTGTATGGGCAGGAATAAGCCACAGACAACAACAAAAAATTGCATTTTATCGATGGAAATTTGAATGCACAGAGATACTGTGACGAAATCCTGTCGTGCCATTCATCCACCGCCATCACCTCATGTTTCAGCATGATAATGCACGGCCCCATATTGCAAGGATCTGTACACAATTCCTGGACATTTCCTAAACATTTCCCAGTTCTATGGGCTGCATACTCAGATATGTCACCCATTGAGCACGTTTGGGATGCTCTGGATCGACATGTACGACAGCGTGTTCCAGTTCCCGCCAATATCCAGCAAATTCGCACAGGACACCTCTACGGGATCGGTGTGTCCCCGGCGGGACGGTTGAGCTAACGTAGGCTAATGTGATTAGCATGAGGTTGTAAGTAACAAAAACATTTCCCAGGACATAGACATATCTGATATGGGCAGAAAGCATAAATTCTTTTTCATCTAACTGCACTCTCCAATTTACAGTAGCTATTACAGTGAAAGAATACCATGCTATTATTTGAGGAAAGTGCACAATTATGAACTTGAAAAGGTATTAATACACCAATTAGGCCCATTTTGCAGTCTTGATACAACATTTTGAACAGACATGCAATGGTTCATTGGATCAGTCTAAAATTTTGCACAAAAAGGCGATCTAGTGGCCAAAATATAAATTGTGCCTGGGCTTGAATAATACATTATGGCCTTTTTCTTGCATTTCAAAGATGATGGTACAGTGTATTATCTTTGTATTATCTTCTACCAGATCTAATGTGTTATATTCTCCTACATTAATTTCAAATTTCCACAAACTTCCACGAGTTGCCTTTCAAATGGTATCAAGAATATGCATATCCTTGCTTCAGGTCCTGAGCTACAGGCAGTTAGATTTAGGTATGTCATTTTAGGCGAAAATTGAAAAAAGGGTTGGATTCTTAAGAGGTTTTTAAGGTATCTGTGGCCAACAGATGCATATCTGTATTCCCAGTCATGTGAAATCCGTAGGTTAGGGCCTAATGAATTTATTAAAATTGACTGATTTCCTTATATGAACTGTAACTCAGTAAAATCTTTGAAATTGTTACATGTTGCGTTTAATATTTTTGTTCAGTGTAGTAACCAGTAACTACTGAAGCTTCAGCTTCCAGCTGTTCTTGGTAGGCCTACTGCTGGTGGGGATTGAACAATGCATTGCATGTGGTTTGGAAGCTGCCTCAAAGTACAGGCATTGAGTAAAACAAACCCAATGTATTTGTATGTATTATGGATCCCCATTAGCTGGTGCCAAGGCAGCGGCTACTTTTCCTGGGGTCCAGCAAAATTAAAGCAGTGTATACAATTTTAAAAACATTACAATACATTCAGACTGTGTGCCTTCAGGCCCCTACTCCACCACTACCACATATATACAGTACAAAATCCATGTGTACGTGTGTGTATAGTGCGTATGCTATCGTGTGTGTGTGTGTGTGTGTGTGTATGCGCCTATGTTCGTGTTGCTTCACAGTCCCCGCTGTTCCATAAGGTGTTTTTAAATAAATAAAATTTTACTACTTGCATGAGTTACTTGATGTGGAATAGAGTTCCATGTAGTCATGGCTATATTTAGTTCTGTGCGCCTTCCATAGTCTGTTCGGGCCTGTGAAGAGACCTCTTGTGGCATGTCTTGTGGGGTATGCATGGGTGTTCGAGCTATGCGCGAATAGTACAAACAGACAGCTCGGTGCATTCAACATGTGCATTCAACACCTCTCATAAATAAAAGCCGTGATGAAGTCAATCTCTCCTCCACTTTGAGCAAGGAGAGATTGACATGCACATTATTAATATTAGCTCTATGTGTACATCCAAAGGCCAGCCGTGCTGCCCTGTTCTGAACCAATTGATATTTTCCTAAGTCCTTTTTTGTGGCACCTGACCACACGACTAAATAGTAGTAGTAGTGCCTTGTTGACAGTGCTGTCAAGAAGGTAGAGCAGCGCCTTATCATAGACATACTTCTCCCCATCTTAGCTACTGTTTTATCAATACATTTTGACCATAACAGTTTACAATCCAGGGTAACTCCAAGCAGTTTAGTAACCTCAACTTGCTCAATTTCCACATTATTTATTACAAGATTTAGTTGAGGTTTAGGGTTTAGTGAATGATTTGTTCCAAATACAATGCTTTTAGTTTAAGAAATATTTAGGACTAATTTATTCCTTGCCACCCACTCTGAAACTAAAAGCATTGTATTTTGTATACTAACTAACTAAATGACTGCAACACTTAACAAAGAGTTGCAGTCATTTCAGTCACTGTAGTAGCTGACATGTATAGTGTTGAGTCATCCGCATACATAGACACTCTGGCTTTCCTCAAAGCCAGTGGCAACTCATTAGTAAAGATTGAAAAATGTAATGGGCCTAGACAGCTGCCTTGGGGAATTCCTGATTCTAACTGGATTATGTTGGAGAGGCTTCCAAGAACACCCTCTGTGTTCTGTTAGACAGGTAACTCTTTATCAACGATATAGCAGGGGGTGTAAAGCCATAAGACATAAGTTTTGCCAGCATCAGACTATGATTGATAATGTCGAAGGCCGCACTGAAGTCTAACAAAACAGCCCCCACAATCTTTTTATCATCAATTTCTCTCAGCCAATGTCTGCAGACCTTCATACATAATGGATATCCTACCCCTGTCCTTGACTTCAAGCATTTTGGATGCACGCCTCCCCTTCACTAGATGAACCCGAACAGAGTCTGCAATATTATCTAATGTAGCTTGTTACAATAAAGAGGGTGCGCTCTAAACAGCAGCACATTTGGCAGATTGGTGTCCTAAGAGCCATATATAGTACACATGTAAAGTATAGGCCTAGGGCTCGATTCAATCCGTAATGCTGAAGATCTTTGCTCCAGCGTGATAGAAATTTAAAGGCAATATTTCCGTGTCAGCAGAGACTGCATTCACGGTAAATGCTGCATTATGTCGGCTCAATCGGAAATTATCTTTAAATTTCAATCGCGCTATAATCCTGAACTTTGGCAATACGCATTGAATCAAGCCTAGTCTATGGTTCTGTTTTGTGCCAGTCATTTTATTCAACGCCAGAAGTGATTTGTTCTGATTAGTGTTTGTGTGTGTGTATTCCACAGGTCTTCCTATCCTCTCCTTCACACACATCAAGACCAACCTGTGTAAGTGGTGTGACTACTCCAGCCCTATCTGTGAGGACAGTGTGTGTTATACCAACTGCTCCCTCTCCTCCTTCTGTGCTCTGAGTGAAGAGATCTGCATTGCAATATGGTAAGTGTGAAGTGTTTCATCAAAGGACTATCTCCCAAGTTCAAGTTTATTTGCCATATACAGTATAATAAATGAGTATTTTGCACCAGAGCTCTCACTCTCACATTAAAAACATAAAAAATATTTTTTAAATACAGTAGCAGTCAAATGTTTGGACACACCTACTCATTCAAGGGGTTTTATTTATTTTTACTATTTTCTACATTGTAGAATAATAGTGAAGACATCAAAACTCTGAAATAACACATTTGGAATCATGTAGTAACCAAAAAAGTGTTTAACAAATCCAAATATATTTTGAGATTCTTCAAAGTAGCCACCCTTTGCCTTAACGACAGCTTTGTACACTCTTGGCATTCTCTCAACCAGCTTCATGAGGAATGCTTTTCCCACATATGCTGAGCACTTGTTGGCTGCTTTTCCTTCACTCTGCGGTCCAACTCATCCCAAATCATCTCAATTGGGTTGAGGCCGGGTAATTGTGGAGGCCAGGTCATCTGATGCAGCACTCCATCACTCTCCTTCTTGGTCAAATAGCCCTTACACAGTCTGGAGGTGTGTTTTGGGTCATTGTCCTGTTAAAAAACAAATGTTAGTCCCACTAAGCGCAAACCAGATGGAATGGTGTATCACTGCAGAATGCTGTGGTAGCCAAGCTGGTTAAGTGTGCCTTGATTTCTAAATAAATCACAGACAGTGTCAGCAGCAAAGCACCCCCACACCATCCCTCCTCCTCCATGCTTCACGGTGGGAACCACACAGGCGGAAATAATCCGTTCACCTATTCTGCGTCTCACAAAGACACGGCGGTTGGAACCAAAAATCTCAAATTTGCACTCATCAGACCAAAGAACAGATTTCCACCAGTCTAATGTCCATTGCTCGTGTTTCTTGGCCCAAGCAAGTCTCTTGTTGTTATTGGTGTCATTTAGTAGTGGTTTCTTTGCAGCAATTCAACCATGAAGGCCTGATTCCTCTGAACAGTTGATGTTGAGATGTGTCTGTTACTTGAACTCGGTGAAGTATTTATTTGGGCTGCAATCTGAGGTGCAGTTAACTCTAATGAACTTTTCCTCTGCAGCAGAGATAACTCTGGGTCTTCCTTTCCTGTGGCGGTCCTCGTGAGAGCCAGTTTCATCATAGTGCTTGATGGTTTTTGCGACTGCACTTCAAGAAACGTTCAAAGTTCTTGAAATGTTCCTAATTGACTGACTTTCATGTCTTAAAGTAATGATGGACTGTCATTTCTCTTTGCTTATTTGAGCTGTTCTTGAAAAAATACGGACTTGGTCTTTTACCAAATAGGGCTATCTTCTGTATACCCCCCCTACCTTGTCACAACACAACTGATTGGCTCAAATGCATTAAGAAGGATAGAAATTCCACAAATTAACTTTTAACAAGGCACATCTGTTCATTGAAATGCATTCCAAGTGACTACCCCATGAATCTGGTTGAGAGAATGCCAAGAATGTGCAAAGCTGTCATCAAGGCAAAGGGTGGCTACTTTGAAGAATCTCACATATAAAATATATTTTGATTTGTTAACACTTTTTTGGTTACTACATGATTCCATGTGTATTATTTCAAAGTGTTGATGTCTTCACTATTATTGTACAATGTAGAAAATAGTAAAAATAAAGAAAAACCCTTGAATGAGTAGGTGTGTCCAATTTTTGGACTGGTACTGTACAGTATATACAACTAGTAATATTTATCTGGTTTAGCTGATAGCTTCCCATTCTATAAAATATATTTTGACAAGGTATATTTCCCAATATACTCCCTCACTGGACTGTTATGCTCCTCTACTTGAATAATTATCCTCATCATGACAATAATTATTGAACTCTCAGTAAACAGGATATATAGCTGATCCACATGTTTTGTCTGTGTATCCCAGACAAAACAAATGTTGCTCCTAAACATTAATGGAACTGTATGATGAGTTTCTTTAATGAACGATACTGATAAGAAATGATGATGAGTGGTGAGTGTGGTGAGTGGGATATTTGCTATGTTTGTGATGAGGAGGACAAAGTTCATTTTGGCTTTATTTGAATGTTGCTCACCGTCTGGTATGCTGGGCCCCAGTAGTCAAACCTCTACAGCAGGGAGGGCACCCTGTTAAAATTTAACTTAGGGCCCCAAAAAGGCTAGGTCCGGCCCTGACTGCATGTTTGGGTATGGATGTCAGAATGCAGGACCGTGACTGTGGCCCATCGTGATGAGTTTTGTGGCCCCCACCCCCATAAAAATTGCCGATCCCTGCTCTACAGTAATAAAGAGAGGGTCCTTGATCGCAGTCAAAAGTAGTGCACTTTATAGGGAATAGTGTGCCGTTTGGTACACATTCTTGATCTTAGTTCCTCCCCTCATAGGAAGTCTATCTACTGACCTCTGAATGACAGAGATATTGTCCCAAATGGCACCCTATTCCCTATATAGTGCACTACTTTTGACCAGAGCACTATGGGCATGTAATTTGGGACATATCCGAATTGGAAGACACTGGTGTTATTAAGACTGGTGTTGTTGTTGGCAGGATACAAAGGTAGATTGGATTGACCATTTGTATAAAAAAAAACTCCAATCCACTCTAGCAAATACATACAGTACAATAACCAATCCAAACAAAACCACAAAGTAAAACGTCAACTATAGGCTTTCCCAGAGACATTTTCCTATTGTAAAATGTCTAACTAAATTCAGTTTACTAGTTTGATAAGTAACTTTATAATTGATCTGTGGAAATGTAAGTAATTCACTTTGTGTTTGAATGTGGGTGCGTGCATGTGAGTGTATGACTGCGTGTACAGCTTTAACATCTGTTAGTGTCTTCATCTGTGTCCCAGGCGGAAGGACAATGAGAGTATGAGTGTGAAGACGTTATGCCACCAGCCCCAGCAGCCACTGGAGAATATCATGTTGTCAAACTACTCCTCCAACGAGTGTGTGATGGCTCCTCAGCCCTCTGAGGATGGGGTCCTGTTCGTTTGTGGCTGCCTGGGAGAACACGAGTGCAACGATAAGCTTATATTCGACAAGGGCTACAATGGTAACATCACTTGTTTTACTCTGGAACCAGGCAGTACATGGTGCAACCAGAACATTTTAATTTGAAACAGATTAATTTACAATTGTATATTCATAAAAAATGCAACGTGAGGAAAAATAGGCATTTATAATGTAAATACAAAATGTAGTAGTAGTAATGTATACTAACCTATGATCCGATTCCATGTGGTCTTCACATTGTTTTTAAATGTGTCCTCAGATTTTTCCAAGCTCAAGAGTAAAGATGTGATTCCAGTGGTGGTGATCAGCCTGGTCCCTCCCTTTTTAGTGGCTATCATCGCTACCATGGCTTTCTACCTGTACCGTACCAGACAGCCCGGCAAGCAGCCCAAAGACTGGGCTCCCAAACGTACACACTACCAGGTAGGTGGATCTACCAGGTATGGAAAAATATACTTTGAGACCCAAATGGCATACAACACCCAAATGGCATACAACATAGTGCACTACTTTTGACCAGAGCCCATAGGTCCCTGGTAAAAAGTAATGCACTATATAGGGAATAGGGTGCCATTTGGGACACCAACTGGAAGCTTTTCATTTATTGTCATGTAGCTACAGTACATTACAGTTTGTGAAAAGGTGTAAAATAATCCCTTATGGGATGGGTAGCTAAAGGCCACTTGATACGTAACTAAAAATATCATTCATGAATTAATTTACCAGGCCTTGGACATCCCAGAGGGACTCAGTGGGGAGGCCATCACCGGCGGTGAGGACTGCCATGGCAAGCTGTCAGCCATCAATAGCGACGCTACATCTGACATGTCTCCCGTCCGGACCCATAACTTCAACCACAGCACGGAGCAGCTACCCATCCAGCTAGAAGCCTTGGTGGGGAAAGGGAGGTTTGCTGAGGTGTGGCGGGCCAGGCTCCACCACCAGGCAGCTGGTTCTCAGTATGAGACGGTGGCAGTGAAGGTGATGGTTTTCCCTCTTCCCTTTTTTCTCACCCCCCCATTTTTTCTGTAGTTTTTTTGTGCCATTTTCATGTGATATAATACTTTGAATAAATGTTTATTTGATTTGAAGATCTTCCCGTCTGTCGAGTATGTGTCCTGGAGCAACGAGAGGGCCATCTTCTCTGACGCCAACCTGGAGCATGAAAATGTGGTTCAATTCTTGACAGCAGAGGAGCGAGGGCCCTCCGGCTCCCCTCAGAGGCAATACTGGCTGGTCATGGCCTACCACGGCCTGGGAAACCTACAGGTTAGTTTGATTTAGCTTTTTTTTGTTTATTGCTAGGTTGATTAAGTGTATATTGTTGTTATATGGTGCAGTAGAAGACTAGAAGAGATAACTAGTACATTTTATTGTACATACAATTTCATAAAAATGTTGTCAAAAAATCCCGTGAGGGATGGGTCACTAAATGGGTCATTCATTCATTAGGACTTCCTGGCAGGCCATGTGTTGAGCTGGGCTGAGCTGTGTGCTATGGCTGGGTCGGTGGCTCGAGGATTGGCCCACCTCCACAGTGACACCACCCCTTGTGGGATCCCCAAGGTGCCGGTGGCCCACCGTGATCTGAAGAGCAGCAACATCGTGGTGAAGAGCCGGAGAGAGTGTGCCCTCTGTGACTTTGGTCTGGCTCTGAGACTGGACCTCTCCCTCACCGTGGATGACTTTGCCAACAGTGGCCAGGTAAGGTGGAACAGGTGAAATTAAAAGTAGTTAATTTTAAAAAAAGTAGTTGCTACGGGAACCTGTATCAGTGTTCCACTCTAGCTAAAGCGACTAAGCAGTAGGCCTATGCATGCTGCCTTCTGACATAACTACTGTATCTGAGAGAATTATTATGGAAAATAACAACATACTAAATTGTAGAGTTGTGGTTGAATGCCCACTTGAATAAAAACTATGCTATATGAATGAAATTGTATTACAAAGCCGTGCTAAAACCAGAATGAATCAGAAGGCCCTTCATGTAGTGTTAATTTGTTTAACTTCTCTGGGATATGTAGGACGCTAACGTCCCACTTGGCCAAAAGCCAGTAAAAATGCAGAGCGCCAAATTCAAATAAATTACTATAAAAATCAAACTTTCATGAAATCACACATGAAAGATACCAAATTAAAGCTACACTGGTTGTGAATCCAACCAACATGTCAGAATTCAAATAGGCTTTTCGGCGAAAGCAAACAATGCTATTATCTGAGGATAGCACCATAGTAAACAAAGAGAGAGAAGCATATTTCAACCCTGCAGGCGCGACACAAAACGCAGAAATAAAAATATAATTCATGCCTTACCTTTGACGAGCTTCTGTTGTTGGCACTCCAATATGTCCCATAAACATCACAAATGGTCCTTCTGTTCGATTAATTCCATCAATATATATCCAAAATGTCAATTTATTTGGCGCGTTTGATCCAGAAAAACACCGGTTCCAACTTGTGAAACGTGACTACAAAATATCTCAAAAGTTACCTGTAAACTTTGCCAAAACATTTCAAACTACTTTTGTAATACAACTTTAGGTATTTTTTAACGTAAATAATCGATACAATTGAAGACGGGATGATCTGTGTTCAATACAGGATTAAAACAAACTGTAGCTAGCTTTCTGGTCACGCGCCTCTAACAAACAGTACACAACAAGTGACCCTCGTTCAAAATGGCCGTACTTCTTCATTACACAAAGGAAAAAACCTCAACCAATTTCTAAAGACTGTTGACATCGTCAATTAGAAATCTGGATTCCCAATGAAAATCCATTGAAAAGAGAGTGACCTCAATTTTTTTTTAAATCTGAATGGTTTGTCCTCGGGGTTTCGCCTGCTAAATAAGTTCTGTTATACTCACAGACATGATTCAAACAGTTTTAGAAACGTCAGAGTGTTTTCTATCCAAATCTACTAACAATATGCATATCTTATTTTCTGGGGGTGAGTAGCTGGCAGTTAAATTTGGGTATGCTTTTCATCCAAACGTGAATATGCTGCCCCCTATCCTAGAGAAGTTAAGCTACTGTCACTGTCCTTGTTGTCCAGGTGGGTACAGCTCGCTACATGGCCCCTGAGGTGTTGGAGTCCAGAGTGAATCTGGAGGATCTGGAGGCCTTTAAACAAATGGATGTCTACTCCATGGCCCTGGTCCTCTGGGAAATGGTGTCCCGCTGTGAAGTCATAGGAGGTACAATAAGCTATTCTATTATGGGCCAAGTCAGCGGTAAATGTTCGTAACTCAGACTTTGATGAAAGTAGCATCGTCTGTAAATGTAGAATAGATGATAAATAACAAAGGATTTACAGTGTGTTTCCTGTATTTTCATAGAGGTTAAGAGTTACGAGCCGCCGTTTGGCTCTAAGGTGTGTGACCAGCCGTGTGTGGACAGCATGAGGGACCTGGTCCTGAGGGACAGAGGCAGACCTGAGATACCCACCAGCTGGACAACACATCAGGTAAACTGTTTCCAAACGTCTGAAGGTACCACGTTCATCTGTACAAACAATAGTACGCAAGTATAAACACCATGGGACCACACAGCCGTCATACCGCTCAGGAATGAGACACGTTCTGTCTCCTAGAGATTAACGTACTTTGGTGCGAGAAGTGCAAATCAATCCCAGAACAACAGCAAAGGACCTTGTGAAGATGCTGGAGGAAACAGGTACAAAAGTATCTATATCCACAGTAAAATGAGTCCTATATCGACATAACCTGAAAGGCCGCTCAGCAAGGAAGAAGCCACTGCTCCAAAACCGCCATAAAAAAGCCAGACTACGGTTTGCAACTGCACATGGGGACGAAGATCGTACTTTTTGGAGAAATGTCCTCTTGTCTGATGAAACAAAAATAGAACTGTTTGGCCATAATCACCATCTTTATGTATGGAGGAAAAAGGGGGAGATTTGCAAGCCAAAGAACACCATCCCAACCGTGAAGCACAGGGGTGGCAGCATCATGTTGTGGGGATGCTTTACTGCAGAAGGGACTGGTGCACTTCACAAAATAGATGGCATCATGAGGGAGGAAAATTATGTGGATATATTGAAGCATCATCTCAAGACATCAGTCAGGAAGCTAAAGCTTGGTTGCAAATGGGTCTTCCAAATGGACAATGACCCCAAGCATACTTTCAAAGTTGTGGCAAAATGGCTTAAGGACAACAAAGTCAAGGTATTAGAGTGGCCATCACAAAGCCCTGACCTCAATCCTATAGAAAATTTGTGGGCAGAACTAAAACAAACGTGTGCGAGCATGGAGGCCTACAAACCTGACTCAGTTATCCAGCTCTGTCAGGAGGAATGGGCCTAAATTCACCCAGCTTATTGTGGGAAGCTTGTGGAAGGCTACCCGAAACGTTTGACCCAAGTTAAACAATTTAAAGGCAATGCTTCCAAATACTAATTGAGTGTATGTAAACTTCTGACCCACTGGGAATGTGATGAAAGAAATAAAAGCTGAAAGAAATAATTCTCTCTACTATTATTCTGACATTTCACATTCTTAAAATAAATTGGTGATCTTAACTGACCCAAGACAGGGAATTTTTACTAGGAATGTCAGGAATTGTGAAAAACTGAGTTAATGTATTTGGCTAAGGTGTATGTAAACTTCTGACTTCAACTGTATACATTTTCTTTTTACTTCCTTGAACCCAACGCTGGTCAATAATCAAACCTTCCTGGTATTGCTCTTCCATACTGCAGGGGATGAATCTGCTGTGTGCCACCATCACTGAGTGTTGGGACCATGACCCAGAGGCCAGGCTCACAGCCCACTGTGTGGTGGAGCGCTTTGGAAGTCTAGAAGAGGAGATGGAGCAGGAGGTGTTAGATGCTGTCAACAACAGCCAGGAGTGTCCTCCCTCTGACACCTTCCCTGACTCCACCGGCTGTGATGTGGACCCTCTGGTCCCTGAAACAGATACAGAGGGGACCCTCATCCCTGGGCAGATAAGTGAGATATTATAAGGAGGACTTAAACTCGATCACCAAAAAGAGACACATCTTTGTATGATAGATTGAAGGCACTCTACCCTATGAACAAAGAGGAAAAAAGACACATTTTTCTATGATAGATTGTATCATTTGAAGGAGCTGGTCTCCGGATTGATTTGTAATATAACCTTTATGAAGTGTCTTATGAATGCACTTATGAACGTTTGCCACTGAAGAGATATTCTTTCTGCCCCTTGGAAAGTTGTGTGTACAGGATTCAGGGAACAGAGCAGACAAGCAGACCACAAATCATTATCCCAACTTCACTATCACACTGTAACATGTCAATTTGACCAATAACTCAAAAAGCAGATTAGTTTCCAAATCTGAAGTAGATACATCCTGTAATGAATGATCACATGGATCTGTTCTAAATGCAGGTTGACGTTTATTTTCATGAGTCTTGTCCTGGAGGCAGAACTGATCTATTTCCGCTTAGATAGGCCAGCTGCAAAGAAAAAAATGGGCTATTATTGTAAAAATTCATGAAAACAAAAATGTGATTTTGGCATTAATTTTAGGTAAGGGTTAGGCATAAGGGTTGGCAGTGTAGCAGTGTGGTTAAGGTTAGATTTAAAATCAGGTTTTATGACTTTGTGGCTGTGCCAGCTAGTGACCACTCTGCAGAGCTGCCTCCAGAACAAGATTCATGACCGAAAAATGCAAATTGCATTCAAAATGGAACCCTATTCCCTACAGATTGCACTACTTTTGACCAGATTCCTATGGCTCTGCACTATATAGGGAAATAGGATGCCATTTGGGACAAATGTTTATTATTCACTACAGTATAGAGAGCACTACGTTTTGACAACCTTCATTGGTGTACCAGCTATTTAAATTGGTCCTTACTCCTATAGGAGATCATTTACTTTACAAGAATTATTACTTATGATTAATTATCGTTTATTTTTTAAATGAGTTTTCCATTGCCTTCTCAGTGTGTGGACTCAAACAGTGGTGTGGTTCTCACCCCCCCCTTAATGTGTCCTAAATGGCTCCCTATGTCTTACATACTGTGGTGCACTACTTGTAACCAGTTAGCGCAGAGCTGAGAGGTTAGCATTTTTCTACATTTACATTTGACATTTTAGTCATTTAGCAGACACTCTTATCCAGAGCAACTTACAGTAGAGTGCATACATTTTATTACATTTTACATACTGAGACAAGGATATCCCTACCGGCCAAACCCTCCCTAACCCGGACGACGCTATGCCAATTGTTCGTCGCCCCAAAGACCTCCCGGTTGCAGCCGGCTGCGACAGAGCCTGGGCGCGAACCCGAAGACTCTGGTGGCGCAGCTAGCACTGCGATGCAGTGCCCAAGACCACTCCGCCACCCGGGAGGGTTTCATTCTGATTAACCACAAGCTGCTCTGACTGCAAATTGTGAATGTTGTTATATAGGCTAGAGACCACAACACACAAGCTAGCAGGGTGAAATACCTTTTTTAAGATAAATAAGAACCAAGGAGCTTTTAATGATCATTTGAACTGATAGCTGTACACAAGGATTTTCTAAGGATACTTTGATCCGTTTGTAGCTGTTGCATACAACTACATTGATTGTCAAGGCTTGTTTTTCCCCACCATGTGAAGTACTTGCTGCCTTCATCTGTTTACTAAGACACATAGTTTATTTGTTTAATTCAAATCTGATGTCTGAGCATTATTAAGAGGAGGGCATGATCTATCTTTATATACTATACATCAGAGAACTCACAGTAAGAGCGACTGCTCTCCCAGACAGCCTGGTATGACACTCAGATCTACACCAATTCAGTCATTCACCGACTCTCTTGCTTCCAACGTAATGTTAAAATATTTAATCACACTAACCGAGCGGACTAAAATAATTAACAGGAGTTGGTGTAGATTTGATTAAGCCATTAAGAAGATCAATAGCTTTTTCTCATAGAACCCAATCAATGTCTGGGAAATAAGCGCTGTCTAATTGTGAGAGGCATGACAGTGACATCCTCTTTGAATCATGAGCTGGGTCGTGTTAGATTGGCACAAATGGAAGAAAACAAGGTGAAATGTAAAAGTACTCCCTTAGCCTTTCTTATTGGACAAGTCTATTTTTTGATTTCCGTTGCAACGGTGTGCCCTAATGAACACAACCAAGGTTAACACTCTTCCCTTGGGAATGGTCAAGTTTGAGGATGCACAGAGTAAGACCATGGCCTTAACTATATGGAGAAATATCTAAGTATGATATTAATGAACTATGCAGAATACTAAAGAATGATGTTATTGAACTTCTGATGAATGACCACAGATAAAAACCAAATTATTGTGAACTGGTTCCACAACATGTTACCTATTTTTCTTGTAAAATAGGTTTTGTATCAGGTCTCTTATTTTGTTACTATTTGTGAGTGGGGGGAAAAAACACCACAAAACTGTCATAAAAAGACACATGAAAAAGATCAAACATTCCAATGTCAAGCAGCTTTATTGGTTTGTTGTTTCAGAACCCTTATTTTGAGAGGTTGACATTATACAATATTTCAGTAAGGAGCACAGATTTAGGCCTGGATTCAATCTGATTACGCTTTGTCAGTATGTGCCATTTAAAGGTAATTTCCGATTGAGCCAACATATGCAGCATTTACTGTGAATGTGGTCTTCACAAAGGCGAGAACAATGTCGACAAAGTGTGATCGGATTGAATCCCGGCCCCAGAGCAGCAATATTATACAGTATTGTGTATCAAGAACTAATAATGACATGAACAGATGTATTGAAAGAAAAAACATTCAAGTTTGTCATAATTTATTCTGATTGTTTTAATAGTTTTGTTGATTCAAGTGACAAAACAGCCCTTTTACTGAGAAAAACGAAACTACACCTAAAACTACAAGTAAAATACACTGAGTGTAGAAACACATCATCTTTCCATGACAGACTGACCAGGTGAATCCAGGTGAAAGCTGTGATCCCTTATTGCAGGGATGCAAACTGCTGAGGGCCCAAAAAGGTGACATTTTTTTTGTTGCACTGAAACATGCAACAAAATCCCTTTTAAGGGGAAATGCAGGTTAACTAATTAAACACCAAAGAATATGATCTACATGATCAGTCTCTGTGTGTAAAATAAAAAGTGGTTAATGTGAACCTAACTCACAGCTAAAAAAAATGTAAAGAAAGCAATCCAATGTGATTTGTTGCCAAGACTTCACTGCAAATGACACTCAAGTCTTGAGAAAAAACAATACACTAATATTGCAGTTAGTCATGACAGCCTTTATAATAGAACGCTTGTGACCACACACAAATATTCACTTGGGGGAAAAACATCTTAAAGTAGAAATAGAATGAAACAAACAGGCATTCCATTTTTGCTCTAGTGTAGTGGCCACTATAGACATCGACCAAGTGCACAAGGCTACATGTGTGCAAAAATAACGTTCACTGAGTCAAAAATATATATAATCCCCCTCATTCACACACATACACGTTTTACAGTTCAACACAACAAAAACAATATATTTAGGCTGCTACACTACACATTATTACATTGTACACGTTCTGCCTTTGGACGTCTGTTCTACAATGTGCCAGCAAAAGTGAGAAAGAGAAAGTGTGTGGTGTTCCTTTCACCTCTATAGTGGCATTCAGCTTAAACCAGACCCAGACCCAGCTCCATTTGATCCCTGAATCCACTTGTTTAACAAGCAACGCCTAATTTTCACCTAATTCTCTTATAATGAAAATGTACAACATACTGTAAAAGGTAAACATTAGTTAATAAACAGATGGTTAGTTCGTCACACATATTGCCAGGGTCCAGTAAGCAACTAACGCGTTAGAACTTGAGGAACGGCAAGGAGTCCCGTGTGGCTCAGTTGGTAGAGCATGGCGCTTGCAACGCCAGGGTTGTGGGTTCAATTCCCACGGGGGGACCAGGATGAATATGTATGGACATTCCAATTTGTAAGTCGCTCTGGATAAGAGCGTCTGCTAAATGGCTTAAATGTAAATGAGTCGTATACTAGTTAACGTTCATAGCGAATTGGTTAGGTTACTCATGTTAGGTCATCTGATGTTGTAACGTTAGCTAACGTCCGCTGTCTGACTTTATTAAGAAGCCAATTTTCACACCATGAACTCGATAAGTTGGCTAATGTTGCTCAACATTTATCTGGCTAGCTGAGAAGTAACTCCAGCTAGCAAGATACTTAACAATGCTAATACTTGTTCCATCACACTTTCTCCCTCACCCCAAAAACGTTCAAAATTACAGTAGTTCGGTTACAGCTCATGAAGTACGCTTCATCACCTTCTCACCCCCGTGGTCAGGCTTCTCACCTAACGTTACCTCTTCGTTCTCGTTCAGGGGACGCGCTGTTGTAACTGGCAAGCTGCTTTCCCAGAGCGCGCACTGATGCTGTAACTAGTAAGTTGGTTGTCTCTTTCTTCAGTCGTGTCCTGCGCTGCATTCTGTTATGTGAACGATTGGCTGAGCGTTGGATACAGACAGTATTGCGTCAAACGCGCATCACTCGTTCGTATAGAGCCAGAAGTCATCCAAACCTCCCTCCCAACCTTTTCTCATCGGATCTACACGAATCACGTAGGGCACCTATTTTGGATTCAAAACGTGACTAGTTTGGTGACTAGTTTGCATCCCTGTTAATGATGTCACCTGTTAAATCCACTGCAACCAGTGTAGATGAAGGGGAGACAGGTTAAAGGATTTTTTAAGCCTCGAGACAATTGAGACATGGACGTTGTCTGTGTGCCATTCAAAGGGTGACTGGGCAAGACAAAATATTTAAGTGCTTTTGAACGGGGTATGGTAGTAGGTGCCAGGCGCACCAGTTTGAGTGTGTCAAGAACTGCAACACTGCTGTTTTTTCACACCCAAAGAATGGTACACCACCCAATGGAAATTCCAGAAAACTTGACAACTGTGGGAAGCCTCGGAGTCAACATAGGAAGCTTTCGACACCGTGTAGTCCATACAACGAACTGAGGCTGTTGAGGGCTAAAAAGGGTGCAACTCAATATTAGGAAGGTGTTCCTAATGTTTTGTACACTCATTGTTAACAGGATTTTTTTTAATAGCAATTTTTAATTGATGTACAATAGAAAACCCTAGATTTCTGCATAAAAATATCTTTGGTCTTTAAGCAAATATTTTAGGTACAGTTGAAGTCAGAAGTTTACATACACTTAGGTTAGTCATTAAAACTTGTTTTTCAATCACTCCACAAATTTCTTGTAAAAAAACTATAGTTTTGGCAAGTTGGTTAGGACATCTACTTTGTGCATGACACAAGTAATTTTTTTAACAATTGTTTACAGACAGATTATTTCACTGTATCACAATTCCAGTGGGTAAGAAGTTTACTTACACTAAGTTGACTGTGCCTTTAAACAGCTTGGAAAATTCCAGAAAATCGTCTAGGCTTTAGAAGATGAAAGGCTAATTGACATCATTTGAGTCAATTGGAGGTGTACCTGTGGATGTATTTCAAGGCCTACCTTCAAACTCAGTGCCGCTTTGCTTGACATCATGGGAAAATAAAATCAGCCAAGATCTCAGAAAATAAATTGTAGACCTCCACAAGTCTGGTTCATCCTTGTGAGCAATTTCCAAAAGCCTGAAGGTACCACGTTCATCTGTACAAACAATAGCATGCAAGTATAAACACCATGGGACCACCATGGGCCGTCATACCGCTCAGGAAGAAGACGCGTTCTGTCTCCTAGAGATGAACATACTTTGGTGCAAAAAGTGCAAATCAATCCCAGAACAAGAGCAAAGGACCTTGTGAAGATGCTGGAGGAAACAGGTACAAAAGTATCTATATCCACAGTAAAATGAGTCCTATATCGACATAACCTGAAAGGCCACCCAGCAAGAAAGAAGCCACTGCTGAAAAAAAACGCCCAAAAAAGGCAGACGGTTTGCAACTGCACATGGTGACAAATATCGTACTTTTTGGAGAAATGTCCTCTGTTCTGATGAAATAAAAATATAACTGTTTGGCCATAGTTATGTTTGGAGGAAAAAGGGGGAGGCTTGCAAGCCGAAGAAAACCATCCCAACCGTGAAGCGCGGGGGTGGCAGCATCATGTTGTGGGGGTACTTTGCTGCAGGAGGGACTGGTGCATTTCATGAAATAGATTGCATCATGAGGGAGGAAAATTATGTGGATATTGAAGCAACATCTCAAGACATCAGTCAGGTAGTTAAAGCTTAGTCGCAAATGAGTCTTCCAAATGGACAATGACCCCCAAGCATACTTCCAAAGTTGTGGCAAAATGGCTTAAGGACAACAAAGTCAAGGTATTGGAGTGGCCATCACAAATCCCTGACCTCAATCCTATAGAAAATTTGTGGGCAGAACAGAAAAAGTGTGTGCGAGCAAGGAGGCCTACAAACCTGACTCGGTTACACCAGCTCTGTCAGAACTTATTGCGGGAAGCTTGTGGAAGGCTACCCGAAACGTTTGACCCAAGTTAAACAATTTAAAGGCAATGCTACCAAATACTAATTGAGTAAGTAAACTTCTGACCCACTGGGAATGTGATGAAAGAAACAAAAGCTGAAATAAATTATTCTCTGTTATTCTGACATTTCACATTCTTAAAATAAAGTGGTGATCCTAACTGATCCAAGACAGGGAATTTTTACAGGGATAAAATGTCAGGAATTGTGAAAAACTGAGTTTAAATGTATTTGGCTAAGGTGTATGTAAACTTCTGACTTCAACTGTATATGCATGTTCTTTATTTGTACTGTTTCAAATAAACGTCACATGTTTCTTCATGTTGAGAATATGACATTTACAAATGTTAATTTCCTTTTCATATTCACTCACAATGACTATCAGAAGATTGCCACCAGTAAGCTGTAAGAAAAAGAAAACATAACATAAAAAAAATCACAAATGAAAGCACTGCCATCCTTCACTTGTAGCCCTGGAATGTAACTAAAAACCAAAAACCAAACAAGTCATTCTAATACAGACAATTGCATGGGTACAAATTACAAAAAGGTTAATAAACTTGTCTTTTACATAAAAAATATTAAACTATCCCCTTAAGCAGCATTCTGGTACAGTAATCTCAACAGATACACCAACAATCACACTCAGCCATTTTATGGTCTCAATCCACCTCATCAACACATTACAGTTTTGTTCCTTCTCATGATGAAATACAAATGTTCCCATAATTGATGTAGACCCTGTGGGCAACCATACAGAAAAGTAAACATCTAGAAGCAGCTGCAAAATGACCCACAATACAAATACAACTGGATCCATAATTAAACTTAAAAACAACACGTTTCTTAAGATCTAGGCCTACTATATAGGAAAATAATTAATATATATTTAAACTAATGGGCAAAAATCAGTAGCTGCTCATTTGTTTATCACAGTTATTGCAATCACTTTTTCATATCTTCAGAAACAGCAGTAGCATAAAAACCATAATGCTATTATTAACCTAACAATAAAATGTAAGGTTGCCAAATTGTTTCATACCAAGTGTATATGCTCAATTAATTACTCAATATTCAGTGGAGTGCTTAGAGAAGAGGGGCAATTTGAATGCCATATTTATAAAAACCATACCCTACACAATGAAACTTACAAGATTCAAGTTAAATAGCCAAATTAACTGATGTTACTACACTAGAGGAACATTACAATTTGGTAAAAGCATACCATATCAACTGAAATTAGACAACCTTACAAAATAACAAGTCACTCGAGTCAAATATGTCAACCCTACATTACAGTGGGCTTATACCAGATTCCCTGGAATACTAGAGGCATATAACCATCATATAGTACTTGATGCTTTTTAACCCTTTAACTTTAAATTGAATATATAGCTGTAAGTCCTACTGTATAACTGTGTGTAAGTACTATATAATTGCATTACTAAATATATGCCATTATAGGTACTATGGAATAAAGCTGAAAGAGTATCTGAAACTGGGAAGTCCCTATTCACTTCAGAAGGTGTACAATAGGGCTGTTCACAATTCATTTTCCCATATGACAGACACATAATACGTACAGGGTGAATTCCACATAATCTCTGGCTCGTCATAGGGGATTTAAAGGCATCAAACAAACAATTATTAATATAAAAAGCCTTGTTCCCTCCCTCACCAGTAAAATGTTATTTAAAAACATATATATTAGTCCATTATTTATGAAAATCATAAAAAATAAAGTATCATGACTACATATCAAGTATCATGACTACTAGCCTGCCTAACTTTACTGCACTGTGAAATAGTCTTAGTGCCATTTTAATTTCAGATATACCTTTATTTTCACGCATGCATCTACAAAATCATCAAAAGCATCTAATATCCCACCAAAATGGATATTTTAAGGGCCTAACTAAGACAATCAAACTTTTAGAGCACCTTCCGAGTTCGCCAGATATGGACCTTTCACCAGGAAACAAATACACGCTAATAACAATCTGCTGTCAGAATGTTAAATACCGCATTGTTACATTGATTGGCGTTGAATCATCTGACAACCTGCAATAAAATGCTAACTGAAAATGTATGTTTCATGTGCATTCTAAGAATGTAACAAACCTTACATGACAACACTAGGAAACTGAATATGCTACAGTCCCCTGAGGGGAATATAGTATGTCTTAGTGTTAGGATAGGAGGTCATACATAAAGTAGCACCGGCAGCTCACCGTGATCATCTAGCTACCCTTGGGGTATGGCTTCTTCGGATTTTGCTTACAGCTTACTGGTGCCTCGTTTGTTAGTTTAACAAAAAGAAAAGTGCAATCAATGGCTTTTTTCCCCCCTTTTCTGAAAGTATCTAGCAATTTCATGAACGTCATTCACAATGGGCCACGGTCTTTCTTGTCTGTTTCAAAACTGCAACATTAAAAGAAGTTCTAGGTTGTACAAATGTGTCTAAACTGGACAGATAAGGTATTGTGGTAAGATATCCTTCTTTCAGGCATTTAAACTTACAATACATATGTAAAATACATATTTTGCACTGAATTTTGTTTTACGAAACAACATTTGTTCAAAAGTATAACAAATTTCCCTGACTTTGATGGGGTTAATGTGATTGATTCCTAAACAACCTTCCTGACTTTTCCTTGATTTTCCAAGGATCAAATCCTTTCCAACTGGACTGTGGAACCCTGGAATGGGATGCCTGAGGTTGTGGGAAGGCCAAGTATGGTCGACTACAAAACGGGCTGCCAGATTGTGTCCCAGATGGCACCCTATTCCCTACCTAGAGCACTTCTTTTGGCCAGGACCTATGGCCATAGACCCATTTAAGGAATAGGGTTCCATTTGGGCCGCAGTCCCAGAGAGAGAAGCTTACAGTTAGTTAGTCAGCCAGCCAGTCAGTTAGTTCCACACACACAGGGATGAAGTTGAACAGTAGAAGCCACAGAGTTACCACTAAGCTGGAGGAACTGGAGCAAGGGTCTGGAAGAGAGGCAAAACGCTTCCTTAGTACCAAGAGGTCTATATAATGTACATAGTTATATAATGTGAGTGTGCGCCTATGTGTGTGCATGTATGTGGAAAGGACAAGGTAGGAAAGACAGGCAGGGGAACTCACCAATAGGAATTCTCTTGGTGGTATTGAGGGGCGGGAGCTGTTGTGGTATAGGGCAGGCGCTACAGAAGTCTGAGCAGCCAGGACAGACGAGAACTCCATTGTATACCCAGTCTTTAACACGCACACTGACGCTCAGCAGCTGACCCGTACGCACACACTGGTACGCAGTGTCCTCCACCCACACCGTCAGACCCTGGGTAGAGCAAGAGATCTGGAAACATCAGCAATATAACATTTAAGTATTAGTTTTTTGTTGTATGGGTCACTTCAAAATGTATATATCTGCCTGTCACACATCTATAATAGGGTTACATTAACCCAAAACACAAAAATGTAATTGAACTGAATTTGTGATTTTGTAAGCTCATATGATAAAAGCGTGAGACTTAACGGTGGTAAACGTTATTAAGAAGACTTGTATTAAATGGATGAAGCGACAAAACATAGATTACAGAGATATCTAAAGATTGTTACTTATTCTGCATTACCTTATAGCAGCCACTTCCCCAGTCAGGGTAGGTCATGCGTCTGGTACACTGCTCCATGACGAAGGCAGTCTTCTGGTACAAACACACTGAGTCTGGACCATACTGCTCAGCTCCGTAGTTCCTCCACCAATCTGGAAACAGTGTGTCAGGTAGCATACTAGTAACTAGGGTTGCAACATTTTTGAAACTTTCCTGAAACAAAATTCTCAGGTTTTCCAGAAATCCTAGTTGGAAGATTCCCAGGATTGGGATGGAATAAGCAGAAAGTGAACAGGGAATTCTCCAAAAGGGATTTCTGGAAAACCTGGGAAAGTACCTGGGAATTTTGCAAACCTTCAAGTGAGTTAACAGCCCGAGTACATGAACCAAGGCCTGAGGAACCAAGAGGCAACAACAATGCAAGAAGGGAAGGGATATTACCGGGCTGGTTCTCCTGGACCCTGCAGTAGGAGTTGCGTTGGTACTCTCCACTCAGGTGCCAGCTAAACTCCTGGCTGAAGGGACAGTAGTCAGCGATCTCCACAGCTCCACCGTAGGAGGCCAGATCCATCACAGAGACTTCAGGGATATGGTCAAAGTACTGCCAGAGAGGAGGTGGAAGAGATTTACTGTATGGGGTGTACTTAACACTATGCTGGTCACAATTGGTCAACAACATCTTAAATAAAGACCATTTCAAATTTGTTTTTGTTGCCTTTTTTGTCTAATAGGTACAAACTTTGCTTGGGTGCATGTGCTTAGTAAATCCTTGACATACACTTGTAATATTTATGTTTATCTTATCCTCTGTAGTGGTCCAATAGGTTTCTGACACAGACTCTTGCTCGCGTCATGTTATCACTGGGTGTATTGTCATAGCCTCGATTTCTAGGCTTTGTGACTATGAAGGATGGCATTGCGGGACTTGCATTTTACCTGGTAGTCCAGGGGTAGGTCCTGAGGGTACTTCTGCAGGTTGCAGACGGCCACAGCCAGCTGGTCCTGCCTGCAGGTGAGCTGGAGGGGTGTGGCTCGCACTGTGTCACAGTAAAGGGTCACCACTTTACGACTGAAAATCAATAACTCATGAGGGTTAGGTCAGGTTGAGCCACAGTTTCTCATTTAAAATGTTTTTATTGTTGTTGCTGTTGGTTACAGTGAATTTCTAATCGAGTTTAAGTGTCAAATGGCTTGGTGTTTGGGTTCACAGAAATGTTGACATATGGGTTGTTCCATTTGATTTCAGTCACTTTTAGACTGCATGCCTTTTGATTGGAACAAAACTTTCCATACACATTTGCCCATGGTAGAAATGGTCAGAAAGAGACTTTGGGGGACCCGAATGCAAAAAACATTTAGGAGACAGAGGTGCTCAAAGTTGATCCATTTTGAATTGCCCACTCTACCATGAGACATCTACATCTTTATCAATGGAAAAGAGAAACAGTTGAGTTTGATATCATTTAAAAGCTTATAAAAACAGGGTTGTCAAACTATTTTACATTTCTTGATAAAAAAATTTATTAAAGTAATTTTTTATCCTTTAACGTCAATTGTCACAAAATGCGTAAACTACGCTCGGCCGTGGCTTGCTATATAAAGCAGGCAGACAGGCATCCAGTTACTGTTTGATTGAATGTTAGAATTGGCCAAACGAGTGACCTAAGCGACTTTGAGCATGGTATGAACGTCGGTGCTATTTGGCAGAATTCAGTATCTAAGAAACGGCCGCCCTCCTGGACTTTTCAAGCATGACAGTGTCTAGGGTTTACCGAGAATGGTGAGACAAACAAACAAGCATCCAGTCAGCGGCAGTGCTGTGGCCAAAAACAACTTGTTGGTGAGAGATGTCGAAGGAGAATGGCAAAAATAATGTAAGCTAACAGGCGGGCCACAAACAAATAACAGCGCAGTACAACAGTGGTGTGCAGAACGGCATCTCGGGACGCAAAACTTGTTGATTTTTGTCATGAATGGGCTATTGCAGCAGATGACCACACCGGGTTATCAGCTAAAATTAAGAAGGAGCAGCTCCAGTGGGCACGCGATCACCAACACTGGACAATTGAGGAGTGGAAAAACATTTGCCTTAGCAATCTCACTGGAATAAAGACCTCCTCCATTCCTGCCATTATTGAAAGAGATTGTGATACCTCACATCTCAAAATAGGGCTACTTAATGTTAGATCCCTCACTTCCAAGGCAGTTATAGTCAATGAACTAATCACTGATCATAATCTTGATGTGATTGGTCTGACTGAAAGATGGCTTAAGCCTGATGAATTTACTGTGTTAAATGAGGCCTCACCTCCAGGTTACACTAGTGACCATATCCCCCGCGCATCTCGCAAAGGCAGAGGTGTTGCTAACATTTATGATAGCAAATTAAAATGGACAAAAAAAAAATTATAACTACGTTTTCGTCTTTTGAGCTTCTAGTCATGAAATCTATGCAGCCTACTCAATCACTTTTTATAGCTACTGTTTACAGGCCCCCTGGGCCATATACAGCGTTCTTCACAGAGTTCCCTGAATTCCTATCGGACCTTGTAGTCATGGCAGATAATATTCAAATTTTTGGTGACTTTAATATTCACATGGAAAACTCCACAGACCCACTCCAAAAGGCTTTCGGAGCCATCGTCGACTCAGCGGGTTTTGTCCAACATGTCTCCGGACCTACTCACTGCCACAGTCATACTCTGGACCTAGTTTTGTCCAGTGGAATTAATGTTGTGGATTTTAATGTTTTTCCTCCTAATCCTGGACTATCGGACCACCATTTTATTATGTTTGCAATCGCAACAAATAATCTGCTCAGACCCCAACCAAGGAGCATCAAAAGCCGTGCTATAAATTCTCGGACAACCCAAAGATTCCGAGATGCCCTTCCAGACTCCCTCTGCCTACCCAAGGACGTCAGAGTACAAAAATCAGTTAACCACCTAACTGAGGAACTCAATTTAACCTTGCGCAATACCCTACATGCAGTCGCACCCCTAAAAATGGCACCACACCAAGCTGGAAGTCTTCCGACTAGCTTGGAAAGACAGTACCGTGCAGTATCGAAGAGCCTGCTGCTCGATCATCCTATTTTTCCAACTTAATTAAGGAAATTTAGAACAATCCAAAATGTATTTTTGATATTGTCGCAAAGCTAACTAAAAAGCAGCATTCCCCAAGAAAGTATGGCTTTCACTTCAGCAGTGATAAATTCATGAACTTTTGAGGAAAAGATACTTGGCCCTATTCCAACTAAACTACTGAAAGCTGCTTCCTGTGCTTGGCCCTCCTATGTTGAACATAATAAACGGCTCTCTATCCACTGGATGCGTACCAAACTCAATAAAAGTGGCAGTAATAAAGCCTCTCTTGAAAAAGCCAAACATTGACCCACAAAATATAAAAAACTAAAATCGGCCTATATTGAATCTCCCATTCCTCTCAAAAATGTTAGAAAAAGCTGTTGCGCAGCAACTCACTGCCTTCCTGAAGACAAACAATGTATATGAAACGCTTCAGTCTTGTTTTAGACCCCATCATAGCACTGAGACTGCACTTGTGAAGGTGGTAAATTACCTTTTAATGGCGTCAGACCGAGGCTCTGCATCTGTCCTCGTGCTCCTAGACCTTAGTGCTGTTTTTGATACCATCGATCACCACATTCTTTTGGAGAGATTGGAAACCCAAATTGGTCTACACGGACAAGTTCTGGCCTGGTTTAGATCTTATCTGTCGGAAAGATATCAGTTTGTCTCTTTGGATGGTTTGTCCTCTGACAAATCAACTGTACATTTCGGTGTTCCTCAAGGTTCCGTTTTAGGACCACTATTGTTTTCACTATATATTTTATATCTTGGTGATGTCATTCGGAAACATAATGTTAACTTTCATTGCTATGCGGATTAGAGGTTGACCGATTATGATTTTTCAACGCCGATACCGATTATTGGAAGACCCAAAAAAGCCAATACCGATTAAATCGGACAATTTTTTTAATGTATTTGTAATAATGACAATTACAACAATACTGAATGAACACTTATTTTAACTTAATATAATACATCAATAAAATCAATTTAGCCTCAAATAAATAATAAAACATGTTCAATTTGGTTTAAATAATGCAAAAAAAAAGTGTTGGAGAAGAAAGTAAAAGTGCAATATGAGCCATGTAAGAAAGCTAACGTTTAAGTTCCTTGCTCAGAACATGAGAACATATGAAAGCTGGTGGTTCCTTTTAACATGTGTCTTCAATATTCCCAGGTAAGAAGTTTTAGGTTGTAGTTATTATAGGAATTATAGGACTATTTCTCTCTATACGATTTGTATTTCATATACCTTTGACTATTGGATGTTCTTATAGGCACTTTAGTATTGCCAGTGTAACAGTATAACTTCCATCCCTCTCCTCGCCGCTACCTGGGCTCAAACCAGGAACACATCGACAACTGCCACCCTCGAAGCAGCGTTACCCATGCAGAGCAAGGGGAACAACTACTCCAAATCTCAGAGCGAGTGATGTTTGAAACGCTATTAGCACGCACCCCGCTAACTAGCTAGCCATTTCACATCGGTTAGACCAGCCTAATCTCGGGAGTTGATAGGCTTTAATTCATAAACAGCAGAGCTGCTGGCAAAACGCACGAAAGTGCTGTTTGAATGAATGCTTACGAGCCTGCTGGTGCCCACCATCGCTCAGTCAGACTGCTCTATCAAATCATAGACGTAATTATAACATAATAACACACAGAAATACGAGCCTTAGGTCATTAATATGGTCGAATCCGGAAACTATAATTTCGAAAACAAAACGTTTATTCTTTCAGTGAAATACGGAACCGTTACGTATTTTATCTAACGGGTGGCATCCATCAGTCTAAATATTCCTGTTACATTGCACAACCTTCAATGTCATAATTACGTAAAATTCTAGCAAATTAGTTTGCAATGAGCCAGGCGGCCCAAACTGTTGCATATACCCTGACCCTGCGTGCAATGAACGCAAGAGAAGTGACACAATTTCACCTGGTTAATATTGCCTGCTAACCTGGATTTCTTTTAGCTAAATATGCAGGTTTAAAATATATACTTTGGTGTATTGATTTTAAGAAAGGCATTGATGTTTATGGTTAGGTGCACATTGGAGGAACGACAGTCCTTTTTCGCGAATGTGCACTGCATCGATTATATGCAACGCAGGACACGCTAGATAAACTAGTAATATCATCAACCATGTGTAGTTATAACTAGTGATTATGATTGATTGATTGTTTTTTATATGATAAGTTCAATGCTAGCTAGCATCTTACCTTGGCTTCTTACTGCATTTGCGTAACAGGCGTGCTCCTCGTGAGGCAGGTGGTTAGTGTGTTGGACTAGTTAACCGTAAGGTTGCAAGATTGAATCCCTGAGCTGACAAGGTAAAAATCTGTCGTTCTGCCCCTGAACAAGGCAGTTAACCCACCGCTCCTGGGCCGTGTTCTTACCTGACTTGCCAAGTTAAATAAAGGTTTAAAAAAATAAAAATCGGCATCCAAAATTACCGATTTCCGATTGTTATGAAAACTTGAAATCGGCCCTAATTAAATCGGCCATTCCAACATGCCACACCTCTAATGCGGATGACACACAGCTGTACATTTCGATGAAACATAGTGAAGCCCCAAAATTGCCCTCGCTAGAAGCCTGTGTTTCAGACATAAGGAAGTGGATGGCTGCAAATGTTCTACTTTTAAACTCGGACAAAACAGAGATGCTTATTCTAGTTCCCAAGAAACAAAGAGATCTTCTGTTAAATCTGACAATTAATCTTGATGGTTGTAAAGTCGTCTCAAATAAAACTGAAGGACCTCGGCATTACTCTGGACCCCGATCTCTCTTTTGACGAACATATCAAGACTGTTTCAAGGACAGGTTTTTCCATCTACGCAACATTGCAAAAATCTGAAACTTTCTGTCCAAAAATGATGCAGAAAAATTAATCCATGCTTTTGTCACTTCTAGGTTAGACTACTGCAATGCTCTACTTTCCGGCTACCCAGATAAAGCACTAAATAAACTTCAGTTAGTGCTAAACACGGCTGCAAGAATCTTGACTAGATCCCAAGAATGTGATCACATTACTCCAGTGCTAGCCTCTCTACACTGGCTTCCTGTTAAGGCAAGGGCTGATTTCAAGGTTTTACTGCTAACCTACAAAGCATTACATGGGCTTGCTCCTACCCATCTTTCCGATTTGGTCCTGCCGTACATACCTACATGTACTCTACGGTCACAAGACGCAGGTCTCCTTACTGTGCCTAGAATTTCTAAGCAAACAGCCGGAGGCAGGGCTTTCTCCTATAGAGCCCCATTTTTATGGAACGGTCTGCCTACCCATGTGAGAGACGCAGACTCGGTCTCAACATTTAAATCTTTATTGATGACTCATCTCTTCAGTAGGTCCTATGATTGAGTGTAGTCTGGCCCAGGAGTGTGAAGGTGAACGGAAAGGCACTGGAGCAGCGAACCGCCCATGCTGTCTCTGCCTGGCCGGTTCCCATTTCTCCACTTGGATTCTCTGCCTCTAACCCTATTACAGGGGCTGAGTCACTGGCTTACTGGTGCTCTTCCATGCCGTCCCTAGGAGGTGTGCATCGCTTGAGTAGGTTGAGTCACTGACGTGATCTTCCTGTCCGGGTTGACGCCCCCCCCTTGGGTTGTGCTGTGGCAGAGATCTTTGTGGGCTATATTCGGCCTTGTCGCAGGATGTAAAGTGGGTGGGGTTATATTCTGCCTGTTTGGCCCTGTCCGGGGGTATCGTCAGATGGGGCCACAGTGTCTCCCGACCCCTCCTGTCTCAGCCTCCAGTATTTATGCTGCAGTAGTTTGTGTCGGGGGGCTAGGGTCAGTATGTTATATCTGGAGTATTTCTCCTGTCTTATCCGGTGTCCTGTGTGAATTTAAGTATGCTCTCTTTAATTCGCTCTCTCCCTTTTTCTTTCTTTCTTTCTCTGTCTCGGAGGACCTGAGCCCTAGGACCATGCCTCAGGACTACCAGGCCTGATGACTCCTTGCTGTCCCCAGTCCACCTGGCCGTGCTGCTGCTCCAATTTCAACTGTTCTGCCTGCGGCTATGGAACCCTGACCTGTTCACCGGACGTGCTACCTGTCCCAGACCTGCTGTTTTCAACTCTCTAGAGACAGCAGGAGCTGTAGAGATACTCTAAATGATCGCCTATGAAAAGCCAACTGACATTTACTCCTGAAGTGCTGACCTCTTGCACCCTCGACAACCACTGTGATTATTATTATTTGACCCTGCTGGTCATCTATGAACATCTTGGCCATGTACTGTTATAATCTCCACCCGGCCCAGCCAGCAGAGGACTGGCCACCCATCATAGCCTGGTTCCGCTCTAGGTTTCTTCCTAGGTTCTGGCCTTTCTAGGGAGTTTTTCCTAGCCACCGTGCTTCTATACCTGCATTGCTTGCTGTTTGGGGTTTTAGGCTGGGTTTCTGTACAGCACTTTGTGACATCAGCTGATGTAAGAAGGGCTTTATAAATAAATTTGATTGATACATTTGATTGATTGCCCAGTTCCTGTTGCGTCATGCTGATGGCAAAGTCAGGATTTGGCATAGCAGCATGAGGCCATGGCCCCATCATGCCTGATGTCAATGGTACAGGCTGGTGGCGGTGGTGTAATGGTGTGGGGAATGTTTTCCTGGCACACGTTAGGTCTCTTGATACCAATTGAGCTCAGCATGAATGTACCGCCGTCCAATCTGCAGCAACTGCATTATGCCATCGCGTCAGCATGGACCAACATCCCTGTGGAATGTTTCCGACACTGTGTAAAATCCAATCCCCCTTGGTCTCCTGAGTGGCGAAGCGGTCTAAGGCACTGCATCTCAGTGCTTGAGGCGTCACTACAGACCCAGGTTCGATCCCAGGCCGTGTCACAACTGGCAATGACAGGGAGTCCCATAGGACGGCACACAATTGGCCCAGCGTCGTCCGGGTTAGGGGAGGGTTTGGCCAGGGGGGGCTTTACTTGGCTCATTGTGATCTAGCGACTCCTTGTGGTGGGCTGGGCGCCTGCAGGCTGAATTCAGTCGTCAGTTGAACGGTCTTTCCTCTGGCACATTGGTGCGGCTTGTTTCTAAATTAAGCGGGTGGGTGTTAAACTGGGGAGAAAAAGGGGGGTACATATATAAATATGATTTTAAAACAATTCCAATCTCCAAAGAATTTACGCTGTTCCGTACTAGATGGGCGTACCTAACTGGTCGGTGACTGTATATTTCTATGATTTCAATAGGTTTCCTGTGGAAGATTGACAGTATAATTTAAAACTGATATTTCCATTCGAGTCAACATTCTCTGATGTGTGGGCCTCCAACCATCTTTGTGCTACCATTTGAAAGTTGAAATGTAAAGTTGTTTTCCCATTTTAGTACATTTTTCAGCCAAAACATGACACCCACCCTGTACTCAAAAGCATACTGTGTCTTATCCGAACAACAAACACTTCAGATTATGTAAAATAAGGTCTAAACTACAAGATATGCTAAAATGTAAAAAGGTCATGCCTTTTTAGATAATTGATGTTTAAAAAGGAAAATAGAAAATGTTTATTAAAAAATATATTTTTCAAGAAATTAGCAAATAGTTTCACAACCCTGTTTATAAGCTTTTAAATAATATCAACCATTTATCTTCTCAAGTGATGAAGAAATTGATGTCTGGTGGTAGGGTGGGGTATGCAAAAATGGGTCAACTTTGAGCACCTCCATCTCCTAAATGTTTTAGCATTCAGGTCCCACTTCTACCATGAGCAAATATGTATAGAATGTTTCGTTCAAATCAAATGGGTGCGGTCAAAAGGTGATTGAAATCAAGTGGAATGACCCATATGAGACACGGGTGTGTCGGCTAGTAATACTTTAAATTCGTTTAGGGGCATGCTATGTTCTTAGAAGTTTAGATGTTTCAGTCAGTTGTGTATAGTAAGAAACCTAAACTCAGATTAGATAGCCCCTTACCTCTGACGTTGCCTTTCAATCCAGAATTTACAGCTCTTCATCACAAAGTCACAGCCCAGGCCCTTGCCCCAGTCCAGCCTCTCTGCCATGCTGTAGTTGGCTCTGTACCAACTAGAGAAAACATAGATGATGGGTAACATTGTACATCAAGTCAGGTAAACTCTTGAACTTCAATACAAATCGTATGTCAAAGTCAAGTACCTTCAATCACACCAATGCACACCAATTCCCAATAAAAAAGAGCCTTCATGTTGTTTAATAGTCAAAGCTCTTGAAATTACATAAAAGGTCAAAGTCATTATTTTCTTGTATTCCATATAACAGTCTGCAACCCTACCCTGTGTCTTCCATGATGGCCAAGGTGAGCCTAGAAAACACTCTGTTCTGGGTGTGAGATCCAGTCATTGCTTCATTCTGTTATCAATACAAACAGGATAAGTATTTATTATAATGAATAGATTAATAATGAACCTATATGAGCGCATACACTGATTGTACAAAACATTAATAATACCTTCATAATATTGTGTTGCATCTCCTTTTGCCCTCAGAGCAGCCTCAATTCATGGACTCTACAAGGTGTCAAGCATTCCAAAGGGATGCTGGCCCATGTTTACTCTAATGCTTCCCAAAGTTGTGCCAAGTTAACTGGATGTCCTTTAGGTGGTGGACTATTCCTGATACACACAGGGAACTGTTGAGCATGAAAAACCCAGCAGCATTGCAATTCTTGACACACTCAAACTGGTGCGCCTGGCACCTACTACCATAGCCCGTTCAAAAGGTAGTTAAATATTTTGTCTAGCTCATTCACCCTCTGCATGGCACACATACACAATTCATGTATCAATTGTCTAAAGGCTTACAAATCCTTCCTTAAACTTTCTCCTCCCCTTCATCTACACTGATTTAAGTGGATTTAACAGGTAACATTGGGGTTGCAAAGGGTCGGAAACTTTCTGGAAGTTTTCCGTGGGAATTTAAGCTCGGGAATTTGGGGAATTTTGCAAAAAATAAAGTTAGCTTACTGAACTTTTTTTGTGGGATACTCTTTTTGTACATAATGTTGCCGCTACCGTCTCTTATGACCGAAAATAACTTCTAGACATCAGGACTGCGATTACTCACCACAGACTAGCAGAACCCTTTTTCTTCTTTCACGACTATGACGAGCCCGAGGATATACGGCTCACTCGGGAACAGGCCCCGAGCCCTGTGATTTGCGTGAAGAGGAGGTGCAGAAAGAGAGGCCGGAGAGTGGGATGCCTGCTGAGAAGTCGGAGGCGATCGAATAAACCCCCACTTCCTAAATTCTTCTAGCAAAAATGCAATCTTTGGACAATAAAATGGACGAGTTATTGGGAAGATTAAACTACCAACGGGACATTAAAAACTGTAACATCTTATGCTTCACGACAACAATATCAACATACAGCTGGCTGGTTATATGATGTACTGGCAGGATAGAACAGCGGCGTCTGGTAAGACAAGGTGGTCTATGTATTTTTGTAAACAACAGCTGGTGCACGATATATAAGGAAGTCTCAAGCTATTGCTCGCCTGAGGTAGAGTTTCTCATGATAAGCTGCAGACCACATTACCTACCGAGAGAGTTTTCATCTATATTCTTTGTAGGTGTTTTACATACCACCACAGTCAGAGGCTAGCACTAAGATAGCATTGAATGAGCTGTATTCCGCCATAAGCAAACAGAAATACGCTCACCCAGAGGCAGCGCTTCTAGTAGCCGGGGACATTAATGCAGGGAAACCTAAATCAGTTTGACCAAATTTCTATAAGCATGTTAAATGTGCAACTAGAGGTAAAATAACTCTGGTCCACCTATACTCCAAACACAGAGACACATACAAAGCTCTCCCTCGCCGTCCATTTGGCAAATCTGACCATAATTCCATCCTCCTGATTCCTGCGTACACACAAAAATTAAAGCAGGAAGCACCAGTAACTAGATCAATAAAAAGTGGTCAGATGAAGCAGATGCTGGAATATGTTGCGGGATTCCTCCGATGGCATTGAAGAGTACACCACATCGATCACTGGCTTCATCAATAAGTGCACCAATGATGTCATCCCCACAGTGACCGTACGTACATACCCCAACCAGAAGTCATGGATTACAGGCAGCATCTGCACTGAGCTAAAGGCTAGACCTGCCGCTTTCAAGGAGCGGGACTCTAACCCGGAAGCTTATAAGAAATCCCGCTATGCCATTCCGACGAACCATCAAACAGGCAATGCGTCAATACAGGACTAAGATCGAGTCGTACTACACCGGCTCTGACGCTCGTCGGATGTGGCAGGGCCTGCAAACCATTATAGACTACAAAGGGAAGCACAGCCGAGAGCTGCCCAGTGACACAATCCTACCGGACAAGCTAAACTACTTCTATGCTCGCTTCGAGGCAAATAACACTGAAACATGCATGAGAGCAACAGCTGTACCGGAAGACCGTGTGAACACGCTCTCCGCAGCCGATGTGAGTAAGATCTTAAGACAGGTCAACATTCACAAGGCCGCAGGGCCAGATGGATTACCAGGACGTGTACTGCGAGCAAGTGCTGACCAACTAGCAATTGTCTTCACTGACATTTTCAACCTCTGTCAGAGTCTGTAACACCAACATGTTTTAAGCAGACCACAATAGTGCCTGTGCCCAAGAACACTAAGGTAACCTGCCTAAATGACTACTGACCTGTAGCACTCACGTCTGTAGCCATGAAGTGCTTTGAAAGGCAAGTCATGGCTCACATCAACATCATCATCCCAGAAACCCTAGACCCACTCCAATTTGCATACTGCCCCAACAGATGATACAGACTCTAATTGCACTCCATTCATTGACTATTCATTGACTACAGCTCAGTGTTCAACACCATAGCGCCCTCAAAGCTCATCACTAAGCTAAGGACCCTGGGACTAAACACCTTCCCCTGCAACTGGATCCTGGACTTCCTGACGGGCCGCCCCCCCCCAGGTGATAAGGGTAGGTAACAACACATCCGCCACGCAGATCCTCAACACAGGGGCCCTTAGGGGTGCGAGCTCAGCCTCCTCCTGTACTCCCTGTTCATTCAGGACTGCACAGCCAGGCACGACTCCAACACCATCATTAAATTTGCCGATGACACAACAGTGGTAGGCCCGATCACCGACAACAACGAGACAGCCTATAGGGAGAAGGTCGGAGTGCCCGGACAACAACCTCTCCCTCAACGTGATCAAGACAAAGGAGATGATTGTGGACTACAGGAAAAAGAGGACCAAGTACGCCCCCATTCTCATCGACGGGGCTGCAGTGGAGCAGGTTGAAAGCTTCAAGTTCCTTGGTGGCCACATCAACAAACTAACATGGTCCAAGCACACCATGACAATCGTGAAGCGGGCACGACAAAACCTATTCCCCCTCAGGAGACTGAAAAGATTTAGCATGGGTCCTCAGATCCTCAAAAGGTTCTACAGCTGCACCATCGAGAGCATCCTGACTGGTTGCATCACTGCCTGGTATGGCAACTGCTCGGCCTCCGACCCCAAGGCACTACAGTGGGTAGTGCAAACGGCACAGAACAACACTGGGGCCAAGCTTCCTGCCATCCAGGACCAGGCGATGTCAGAGGAAGGCCCTAACAATTGTCAAAGACTCCAGCCACCCTAGTCATAGACTGTTCTCTCTACTACCACACGGCAAGCGGTACCAGAGCACCAAGTCTAGGTCCAAAAGGCTTCTAAACAGCTTTAACTCCCAAGCCATAAGACTCCTGAACATCTAGTCAAATGGTTACCCAGACTATTTGCATTGCCCCCCCTCATCACCACTGCCACTATCTGTTGTTATCTATGCATAGTCACTTTAATTAACTCTACCTACATGTACATACCACCTCAACTAACCGGTGACCCGCACAATGACTATGTACTGGCACCATCTTGTATATATTGTTATACTGCTGCTCTTTCTTTACTTTTATCTCTTATTCTTATCCATATTTTTTTGAAACTGCACTGTTGGTTAGGGGCTCGTAAATAACAACTGTAAGGTCTACCTACACCTGTTGTATTCGGCGCATGTGACTAATAAAATTTGATTCAATTTGACATACGGCAATTCTAGATCTTGTGGCATATTTTGGTTAAACTATCCCCAATTCAATGGAATTGCAACACTCTGCATGCACAGTGCATTCTTCCATCACATGTACAGCTGATTCTCAAGATCTTGCATACTAATGAGATGCTATTGAACCCACACTACTACACTGTCTGAGCCAAGGACTATATGCTTTCTGGTAAGTTTTGATTACAATACTGTGTGGGTGAATATATTTTATACGACATACATCATTTTGTTAACTAGTAAATAGTAGCCTAGAGCAAAGTGTGGTTAAATAATTTCTAACTTGTTAACAATTTCTGCTAGTTTGTTTTTGCTACAATGTGGGTTTTAGCTTGCTTGTTGAGCCTGCTAACTGAGGAGTGTTAATTCACCTGTTTCCATACATGTTTCATTTAAAAACATTTAGCTTACAAAAGGCGATGTTTAATCTAACTGCTCAACTATTTATCTGTACATGGAATTGTATTTGTTTTTTTTACTCATTTGTTTCTAATCTTTACAGGAAAATGCCATGGGCACTATCTGATGTTTGGAGACATTTCACTGCAGCTAATGTAGAAGGAAAAGCTGTGTACATTTACAAATACTGTGCCAAATCATATGTGAAGAATGCAACAAAGACGCAAAATCATCTGGCCAAGTGCATAAAGTTCCCTCAGAGCTCACAACAAGCAACCTCTGACAAAAGTCCCTCTACTTCCATTCAAGGTGAAAATGATGAATCAGACACCTTATCGATAGCAACAGCTCATGGTCCTCCTGGAATCAGAAGTTTTTTTGACTCAATGAAGGAACGTAGTCAAAGAAATGCTGATGAATGTCTTGCTCGAGCTGTGTACACAACTGGTTCATCTCTGATGCTGACAGGCAATGTGTATTGGAAGAGATTTCTGAATGTTCTTTGCCCAGCATACACCCCTCCAACCAGACATGCTTTATCTACTAATTTGCTGGAGGCAGAGTTCAACAGAGTTCAAGTGAAGGTCAAGCAAATCATAGAGAAAGCAGACTGTATTGCAATCATCTCTGATGGGTGGTCGAATGTTCGTGGGCAAGGAATAATTAACTACATCATCTCCACTCCTCAACCAGAATTCTACAAGAGCACAGACACAATGGACAACAGACACACCGGTCTCTACATTGCAGATGAGCTGAAGGAAGTCATCAATGACCTTGGACCACAGAAGGTATTTGCACTAGTGACAGACAATGCTGCGAACATGAAGGCTGCTTGGTTTAAAGTGGAGGAGTCCTACCCTCACATCACACTCATTGGCGGTGCTTGCTCATGCATGGAATCTGCTCCTCAAGGACATCATGGCTCTGAAAACAATGGATACACTCTACAACAGAGCCAGGGAAATGGTTAGGTATGTGAAGGGTCATCAAGTTCTAGCAGCAATCTACCTCACCAAGCAAAGTGAGAAGAATACGAGCACCACATTGAAGCTGCCCAGCAACAACCGTTGGGGTGGTGTTGTCATCATGTTTGACAGTCTCCTGGAGGGGAAGGTCTGTCTCCAAGAAATGTCAATATCACAGTCTGCCAATATGGACAGCCCCATCAAGAGGATCCTCCTGGATTATGTATTTTGGGAGAGAGTGGTAAGCAGCCTGAAACTCCTGAAATGTATAGCAGTAGCCATTGCACTGATTGAGGGAGACAATGCCATCCTGTCTGATGTTCAGACTCTGCTTGCAGATGTACAAGAATAAATCCGTACTGCTTTGCCCACTTCACTGTTGCTCCAAGCAGAGGAAACTGCAGTTCTGAAATACATCAAAAAGCGTGAAGACTTCTGCCTGACACCCATACACGCAGCAGCGTACATGTTGGACCCCAAGTATGCTGGCAAGAGCATCCTGTCTGGTGCAGAGATCAACAAGGCCTATGGTGTCATCACTACCGTGTCTCGCCACCTTGGCCTGGATTAGGGCAAGGTTCTTGGCAGTCTGGCGAAGTACACTTCCAAGCAAGGGCTTTGGGATGGAGATGCAATATGTCAGTCGTGCCAACATATCTCAACAGCCACCTGGTGGAAGGGACTTTGTGGATCTGAGGCTCTTTCCCCTGCTGCCTCCATCATCCTCCAAATCCCACCAATATCAGCCACCTCAGTTTGGGAACACACACATCAAAGCACGCAACAGGCTGACTAATACAAGGGTTGAAAAATTGGTGGTCTACGGGCAAATTTGAGGCTTTTTGAGCCTGACAACGAGCCATCCTCAACAAGGTTGGAAAGTGACAGTGAAGATGAGGCCTCAGAGTCTGATGTTCAAGAGGTGGACATTGAAGAGGTCCAGGGGACATGGAGGCCTGAGAGGAAGACAACCAAAGCTTTAGTCTCCAGACTATCATTTTTTAGATGTATATTGAAAACATTTCTGGGAGATGCGATGGATCATTGGGGATCATTCAATATTCCCTTTATTTTGTTGTTCAGTGAAATCATCCCATGTGAAGAGTCAACTAATTTTATGAAAGTTCAATTCGTAACAAAAAAAAAAAAATTCTTCAATTGGAAGGATTTAATCATTTGCAATTGTCTACTTATGATCAGGTAACAGGTTTATGTTTCTGTCTCTATATGATATGGTAAATATATCCAATGCAAAAAACATCTACATTTAAATGATTTTAATATGCATATATTTTCGTTAACTCCCGTGGGAATTAACAGGAATATATGTAAAGTTTCCACCTTTAAATATTCCCCAAAATGTGCAACCCTAGGTGACATCAATAAGGGATCATAGCGTTCACTGTGATTCACCTGGTCAGTCTATGTCTTGGAAAGATCAGGTGTTCCTAATGCTTTGTACACTCAGTGTTAATGCTGATGATGAGTAATGAACTATTGCTAAGAAATACATGAAGAATTCACAATAGCTATACAGACTATGAAACTGAGTGAAAGGGTAATTACATTTACGTGCTTCTACACCTGCATTGCTTGCTGTTTGGGGTTTTAGGCTGGGTTTCTGTACAGCACTTTGAGACATCAGCTGATGTAAGAAGGGCTATATAAATAAATACATTTGATTTGATTTACATTTTAGTCATTTAGCAGATGCTCTTATCCAGAGACATACAGTAGTGAGTGCATACATTTTAATACATTTTTCATACTGGCCACCGTGGGAATTGAACCCACGACCCTGGCGCTTGCGCCATGCTCTATCACCTGAGCTATAAGGATATGGCGTGGTTAAGTCTATATCAGGAATTCCAGTTCAGACACCAGTTCTAGTAGGCTAAGTAAAGCTATAACACACATGTAGGCTGCACATACTGTACAGAACAGTAAAAACTAAGCACAGTACAATGCAAACTGCAGCCCTTCTGTTACCTCTAGTAGCCTCTTCTCCCAGTGGTTTAGCTCAGTACCCATCCCTCCCTGGTTCTCCAGCTCCATACCCTCCAGGATGGGACAGCCAAAGTGTCTCCTCGCCTCTTCCTGCAAACACATGCAGGGGTACAGGACGCGAACATTAACCACATTACAGGACAGTGCAGCACAACAATAACACATTAGCATAACACCGCACAGAACAACACAGCCTCTACAATGGCACATATCTACCAATGACAAATACATGTAAATACATGATTCAACAGGGAGGAGCTTAAAAGCAGAATTTTTTTACCACAACACGCGGTGTCACTAGAAGATGAACTTCATGTCGGACCATCACGCCACCACGGATGTCCCATAATCGAGTCACTTTACGTATCACTGCATCACTCCACTGATACAGGCCTAAACTATAATAGAAAGCAAAAGTTCTCTCAAACATCAACATGATTTTAGAAACATATAATAATTTTTCTGTTGTGCATCGTATTTTCATCTAGGCCTGGTGCTTATTGCAAAAAGCGCAATTCTAAAAACACAGCCTGACAGTGGAGGATAATGATTAAGTATACATACCTCTCGTTGAATGCTGGTAGTCCACTTGCAAACCGAGGTGTCAGAGGCCTGCCATCATCATCGTGATAAAATGCGAACAGCCCTGCAGAAAAACCCTGTTGGACAGACGTTAAAGAAATTAATTAAATAACATTACTCAATCAATAATGAAATCTGTGTTGGACATGTTTAATTCATTATGGTATTTACTTAAGTCATTCATGACTAGCTTCACCCCAATAGGAATAAAAAGTAGATTGTTTCCAATGCACTCACCAGGGCGTGTATGACTTCGTGTTTGACGGTTGACAGCATACCCTCAAACTCCTGAGGTTGGGTGGATATCATATTGGGGCACAGGTTGGCATATCCAGCAATGGGTCTAAAAAGGTAAAGAAAGTGAAACTGACATAAAATATCATTGGGTTAAAAGACCTATTCATGGGCTACCATGTCACCTACCAGACCCAATCAGTAGCTACGGCAATCTGGAATAGACTAAGATCCCGTTATAATCCTGTAAAAAATATATTCAAAGGGTTAACCAGGTGTGTTTAAAGAGTGTTGGAGGCTTACCTGTCCAGCTCAGACTCCAGTTGACAGTATGCAGCATAGGCCACAATGTTCTCCTGTCCACAGCGTTCTGTAGTCACCCCACTGACGTAGAGGACAAAGTCAGCTCCCTCCACCCCCTTACCGTCCGGAGTCCCTGCTGAGCCACACGACCTCCCTGTCTCGCTGCACACCTTGCATTGCTGGAATTTATATATACATAATTGCATTTTTATTTAAAACAGGAAAATCGCATTGAAGCCCAGTTCTCGTTTACAGGTAAGTCCTGAAATACTTTACCTTGCATTGCTGGAAATCACACAATGCACGTAATACAGTAAAATCATCAAACTACAGTACTCAAGAATACCATCAGCCAACATTTCTATATGCCTACCAGTTGAGCTATATACACTGCTCAAAAAAATAAAGGGAACACTTAAACAACACAATGTAACTCCAAGTCAATCACACTTCTGTGAAATCAAACTGTCCACTTAGGAAGCAACACTGATTGACAATAAATTTCACATGCTGTTGTGCAAATGGAATAGACAAAAGGTGGAAATTATAGGCAATTAGTAAGACACCCCCAAAAAAGGAATGGTTCTGCAGGTGGTGACCACAGACCACTTCTCAGTTCCTATGCTTCCTGGCTGATGTTTTGGTCACTTTTGAATGCTGGCGGTGCTTTCACTCTAGTGGTAGCATGAGACGGAGTCTACAACCTACACAAGTGACTCAGGTAGTGCAGTTCATCCAGGATGGCACATCAATGCGAGCTGTGGCAAAAAGGTTTGCTGTGTCTGTCAGCGTAGTGTCCAGAGCATGGAGGTGCTACCAGGAGACAGGCCAGTACATCAGGAGACGTGGAGGAGGCCGTAGGAGGGCAACAACCCAGCACAGGACCGCTACCTCCGCCTTTGTGCAAGGAGGTGCACTGCCAGAGCCCTGCAAAATGACCTCCAGCAGGCCAAAAATGTGCATGGCGGTCAATCGGCCTGTATCGAATCTTCCATTTCTCTCAATTTTAGAAAAAGCTGTTGCGCAGCAACTCACTGCCTTCCTGAAGACAAACAATGTATACGAAATGCTTCAGTCTGGTTTTAGACCCCATCATAGCACTGAGACTGCACTTGTGAAGGTGGTAAATGACCTTTTAAATGGCGTCAGACCGAGGCTCTGCATCTGTCCTCGTGCTACTAGACCTTAGTGCTGCCTTTGACACCATCGATCACCACATTCTTTTGGAGAGACTGGAAACCCAAATTGGTCTACACGGACAAGTTCTGGCCTGGTTTAGATCTTAACTGTCAGAAAGATATCAGTTTGTCTCTGTGAATGGTTTGTCCTCTGACAAATCAACTGTACATTTCGGTGTTCCTCAAGGTTCCGTTTTAGGACCACTATTGTTTTCACTATATATTTTATCTCTTGGGGATGTTATTCGAAAACATAATGTTAACTTTCACTGCTATGCAGATGACACACAGCTGTACATTTCAATGAAACATGGTGAAGCCCCAAAATTGCCCTCGCTAGAAGCCTGTGTTTCAGACATAAGGAAGTGGATGGCTGAAAACTTTCTACTTTTAAACTCGGACAAAACAGAGATGCTTGTTCTAGGTCCCAAGAAACAGAGATCTTCTGTTAAATCTGACAATTAATCTTGATGGTTGTAAAGTCTCCTCAAATAAAACTGTGAAGGACCTCGGCGTTACTCTTGACCCTGATCTCTCTTTTGACGAACATATCAAGACTGCTTCAAGGACAGGTTTTTCCATCTACGTAACATTGCAAAAATCAGAAATTTTCTGTCCAAAAATGATGCAGAAAAATGTATCCATGCATTTGTTACTTCTAGGCTAGACTACTGCAATGCTCTACTTTCCGGCTACCCGGATAAAGCACTAAATAAACTTCAGTTAGTGCTAAATACGGCTGCTAGAATCCTGACTAGAACCAAGAAATTTGATCATATTACTCCAGTGCTAGCTTCCCTACACTGGCTTACAAGGGCTGATTTCAAGGTTTTACTGTTAACCTATAAAGCGTTACATGGGCTTGCTCCTACCTATCTTTCCGAGTTGGTCCTGCCGTACATACCTACATGTACTCTACGGTCACAAGACGCAGGCCTCCTAATTGTCCCTAGAATTTCTAAGCAAACAGCTGGAGGCAGGGCTTTCTCCTATAGATCTCCATGTGAGAGACGCAGACTCGGTCTCAACCTTTAAGTCTTTACTGAAGACTTATCTCTTCAGTAGGTCATATGATTGAGTGTAGTCTGGCCCAGGAGTGTGAAGGTGAACGGAAAGGCTCTGGAGCAACGAACCGCCCTTGCTGTCTCTGCCTGGCCGGTTCCCCTCCACTGGGATTCTCTACCTCTAACCCTATTACAGGGGCTGAGTCACTGGCTTACTGGTGCTCTTTCATGCCGTCCCTAGGAGGGGTGCGTCACTTGAGTGGGTTGAGTTACTGATGTGATCTTCCTGTCTGGGTTGGCACCCCCCCTTGGTTTGTGCTGTGGTGGAGATCTTTGTGGGCTATACTCGGCCTTGTCTCAGGATTGTAAGTTGGTGGCTGAAGATATCCCTCTAGTGGTGCGGGGGCTGTGCTTTGGCAAAGTGGGTGGGATTATATCCTTCCTGTTTGGCCCTGTCCGGGGGTATCATCGGATGGGGCCACAGTGTCTCCTGACCCCTCCTGTCTCAGCCTCCAGTATTTATGCTACAGTAGTTTGTGTCGGGGGGCTAGGGCCAGTTGGTTATATCTGGAGTACTTCTCCTGTCTTATCCAGTGTCCTGTGGGAATTTAAGTATGCTCTCTCTAATTCTCTCCTTCTTTCTTTCTCTCTCTCGGAGGACCTGAGCCCTAGGACCATACGTCAGGACTACTGGGCATGATGACTCCTTGCTGTCCCCAGTCCACCTGGCCTTGCTGCTGTCCCAGTTTCAACTGTTCTGCCTGCAGATTATCGAACCCCTACCTGTCCCAGACCTGCTGTTTTCAACTCTTAATGATCGGCTATGAAAAGCCAACTGACATTTATTCCTGATTATTATTTGACCATGCTTGTCATTTATGAACATTTTGAACATCTTGGCTCTCTCTAATTCTCTCCTTCTCTCTTTCTTTCTCTCTCTCTCTCGGAGGAACTGAGCCCTAGGACCATACGTCAGGACTACCGGGCATGATGACTCCTTGCTGTCCCCAGTCCACCTGGCCTTGCTGCTGTCCCAGTTTCAACTGTTCTGCCCGTGGTTTTTGAACCCCTACCTGTCCCAGACCTGCTGTTTTCAACTCTTAATTATCAGCTATGAAAAGCCAACTGACATTTATTCCTGATTATTATTTGACATGCTTGTCATTTATGAACATTTTGAACATCTTGGCCATGTTCTGTTATAATCTCCACCCGGCACAGCCAGAAGAGGACTGGCCACCCCTCATAGCCTGGTTCCTCTCTAGGTTTCTTCCTAGGTTTTGGCCTTTCTAGGGAGTTTTTCCTAGCCACCGTGCTTCTACACCTGCATTGCTTGCTGTTTGGGGTTTTAGGCTGGGTTTCTGTAGAGCACTTCGAGATATTAGCTGATGTACAAAGGGCTATATAAAATAAACTTGATTGATTGACTAAATTGACTATGCCTTTAAACAGCTTGGAAAATTCCAGAAAATGATCTCATAGCTTTAGAAGCTTCTGATAGGCTAATTGACATCATTTGAGTCAATTGGAGGTGTACCTGTGGATGTATTTCAAGGCCTACCTTCAAACTCAGTGCCTCTTTGCTTGACATCATGGGAAAATCAAAAGAAATCAGCCAAGACCTCAGAAAACAAATTGTTGACCTCCACAAGTCTGGTTCATCCTTGGGAGCAATTTCCAAATGCCTAAAGGTACCACATTCTTCTGTACAAACAATAGCACGCAAGTATAAACACCATGGGACCACATACCCATCATACCGCTCAGGAAGGAGACACGTTCTGTCTCCTAGAGATGAACGTACTTTGGTGCGAAAAGTGCAAATCAATCCCAGAACAACAGCAAAGGACCTTGTGAAGATGCTGGAGAAAACAGGTACAAAAGTATCTATATCCACAGTAAAACGAGTCCTATATCAACATAACCTGAAAGGCCGCTCAGCAAGGAAGAAGCCACTGCTCCAAAACCGCCATAAAAAAGCCAGACTACGGTTTGCAACTGCACATGGGGACAAAGATCGTACTTTTTGGAGAAATGTCCTCTGGTCTGATGAAACAAACAGAACGATTTGGCCAAAATGACCATCATTATGTTTGGAGGAAAAAGGGGAGGCTTGCAAGCCGAAGAAAACCATCCCAACTGTGAAGCACGGGGGTAGCAGCATCATGTTGTGGGGGTGCTTTGCTGCAGTTGAGACTGGTGCACTTCACAAAATAGATGGCATCATGAGGGAGGAAAATTATGTGGATATTGAAGCAACATCTCAAGACATCAGTCAGGTAGTTAAAGCTTGGTCGCAAATGGGTCTTCCAAATGGACAATGACCCCAAGCATACTTCCAAAGTTGTGGCAAAATGGCTTAAGGACAACAAAGTCAAGGTATTGGAGTGGCCATCACAAAGCCCTGACCTCAATCCTATTGAAAATGTGTGATTTGTGGGCAGAACTGAAAAAGCGTGTGCGAGCAAGGAGGCCTTCAAACCTGACTCAGTTACACCAGCTCTGTCAGGAGGAATGGGCCAAAATCCACCCAACTTATTGTGGGAAGCTTGTGGAAGGCTACCAAAAACGTTTGACCCAAGTTAAACCATTTAAAGGCAATGCTGCCAAATACTAATTGAGTGTATGTACACTTCTGACCCACTGGGAATGTGATGAAAGAAATAAAAGCTGAAATAAATCTCTACTATTATTCTGACATTTCACATTCTTAAAATAAAGTGATGATCCTAACTGACCTAAGACAGGGAATTTTTACTAGGATAAAATGTCAGGAATTGTGAAAAACTGAGTTTAAATGTATTTGGCTAAGGTGTATGTAAACTTCTGACTTCAACTGTATATGAGTTTTTTTATGTTTTATTGCTAGGACTAAACGGAATGAGCAGGGGGACACAGAGGAATGTGAAGTGTGAAGACCGATGTGGCTGGAATTCAAATCCCACGCAGACAGTTGGATCATGTGCGTGTTGAGGACGGTTTCAGTTTAACCTTGTTTAGTCTCATTGAGATAATCTCTTTTACAAGAGAGCCCTGTTGAAGATAGCAGCAGGAGGCAATGGTAGCAAGCCAGGTGAGTAGGTAACATATAGAGGAAACAGAGTGGAGCATGGAGGCTAACTATTATGTCTTCAGGCTAAGTCAAATAATACTGTATTTAAAGTGATTAAATAGATGTCTAAAGGAACAATAACATCGCTGGTTAAAAAGGCCAAGCTTAAAAAGGTGAGAAACAAGCAATAGAGGTAGTTTAGAAGACAAAAGCTTCTGGACTGTCTTAAACGACCCATGAACCAGAAGTGCTAATCTTGTTTGAGGCTGTCAGGTCAGTGAGGCCACCCTCAGTTCTGCACACAACCTCAAAGTGGGACAATAGGCACTCCAACCTAAGCCCTATCATAATTCAAATTTCACTGAGCTGCATTAGCTAATCCCAAAACTACAGAATGGTCCACAGGTGCCTGGTGGTACATTGTCCCTATGCGTAGAGGAACAGTGGAAGGACTGGCACCTATAATGATGATGTACTTTCCATGTTTTATTAATAACAAATCATTACCAGAAATCACATGTTCATAACAGCGACCAATAACAGTGACTAAGTAAGTTACTTGAGACCTGGTATTACTAATAACTAGTCTATCAACCAACCTACTTTGTCACTACACCTCATGTTCCAATTTCCGTGGCGTAGACTGACCTGCAGATGATGGTCAGGAACAATGACGGGTCCACACTTAGTGATGTCTGCACATGCTCCCTGGCAGTAGCGGTGAGGGTCATCTTTCTTCCTCAGATACTGATTGGTCACACATTGTCTGAACAGAAACACATTTTATAATGCAAGAGAAAGATGCATGAACTGAACCTCTTGACTTATCGAGCCTTGCATTAATGACTTGACATAGCTTAGCGTGCCCTTTAGATATTCAATATATGAGAAGCATTCAGTGTTTTTGGCCTATTCAACAATATAGATTATCTAGACACATCTTAAAATGCTACACTCACTACCTCAACTGAATTACAAACATTAAACTATTTTATTGTCTTCTTGAAATGAGAACATGTTCTTGAACCGCGTTGGAGGGTGACCATGTCAGTGGACCGCGTTGGAGGGTGACCATGTCAGTGGACCGCGTTGGAGGGTGACCATGTCAGTGGACCGCGTTGGAGGGTGACCATGTCAGTGGACCGCGTTGGAGGGTGACCATGTCAGTGGACCGCGTTGGAGGGTGACCATGTCAGTGGACCGCGTTGGAGGGTGACCATGTCAGTGGACCGCGTTGGAGGGTGACCATGTCAGTGGACCGCGTTGGAGGGTGACCATGTCAGTGGACCGCGTTGGAGGGTGACCATGTCAGTGGACCGCGTTGGAGGGTGACCATGTCAGTGGACCGCGTTGGAGGGTGACCATGTCAGTGGACCGCGTTGGAGGGTGACCATGTCAGTGGACCGCGTTGGAGGGTGACCATGTCAGTGGACCGCGTTGGAGGGTGACCATGTCAGTGGACCGCGTTGGAGGGTGACCATGTCAGTGGACCGCGTTGGAGGGTGACCATGATCTTGGACCGCGTTGGAGGGTGATCATGATCTTGGACCGCGTTGGAGGGTGACCATGTCAGTGGACCGCGTTGGAGGGTGACCATGTCAGTGGACCGCGTTGGAGGGTGACCATGTCAGTGGACCGCGTTGGAGGGTGACCATGTCAGTGGACCGCGTTGGAGGGTGACCATGTCAGTGGACCGCGTTGGAGGGTGACCATGTCAGTGGACCGCGTTGGAGGGTGACCATGTCAGTGGACCGCGTTGGAGGGTGACCATGTCAGTGGACCGCGTTGGAGGGTGACCATGTCAGTGGACCGCGTTGGAGGGTGACCATGTCAGTGGACCGCGTTGGAGGGTGACCATGTCAGTGGACCGCGTTGGAGGGTGACCATGTCAGTGGACCGCGTTGGAGGGTGACCATGTCAGTGGACCGCGTTGGAGGGTGACCATGTCAGTGGACCGCGTTGGAGGGTGACCATGTCAGTGGACCGCGTTGGAGGGTGACCATGTCAGTGGACCGCGTTGGAGGGTGACCATGTCAGTGGACCGCGTTGGAGGGTGATCATGTCAGTGGACCGCGTTGGAGGGTGATCATGATCTTGGACCGCGTTGGAGGGTGATCATGATCTTGGACCGCGTTGGAGGGTGATCATGATCTTGGACCGCGTTGGAGGGTGATCATGATCTTGGACCGCGTTGGAGGGTGATCATGATCTTGGACCGCGTTGGAGGGTGATCATGATCTTGGACCGCGTTGGAGGGTGATCATGATCTTGGACCGCGTTGGAGGGTGATCATGATCTTGGACCGCGTTGGAGGGTGATCATGATCTTGGACCGCGTTGGAGGGTGATCATGATCTTGGACCGCGTTGGAGGGTGATCATGATCTTGGACCGCGTTGGAGGGTGATCATGATCTTGGACCGCGTTGGAGGGTGATCATGATCTTGGACCGCGTTGGAGGGTGATCATGATCTTGGACCGCGTTGGAGGGTGATCATGATCTTGGACCGCGTTGGAGGGTGATCATGATCTTGGACCGCGTTGGAGGGTGATCATGATCTTGGACCGCGTTGGAGGGTGATCATGATCTTGGACCGCGTTGGAGGGTGATCATGATCTTGGACCGCGTTGGAGGGTGATCATGATCTTGGACCGCGTTGGAGGGTGATCATGATCTTGGACCGCGTTGGAGGGTGATCATGATCTTGGACCGTGTTGGAGGGTGATCATGATCTTGGACCGTGTTGGAGGGTGATCATGATCTTGGACCGTGTTGGAGGGTGATCATGATCTTGGACCGTGTTGGAGGCTGATCATGTTAATGGCCCGTGCTGGAGGGTGATCATGTTAATGGCCCGTGCTGGAGGGTGATCATGTTAATGGCCTGTGCTGGAGGGTGATCATGTTAATGGCCTGTGCTGGAGGGTGATCATGTTAATGAACTGTGCTGGAGGGTGATCATGTTAATGAACTGTGCTGGAGGGTGATCATGTTAATGAACTGTGCTGGAGGGTGATCATGTTAATGAACTGTGCTGGAGGGTGATCATGTTAATGAACTGTGCTGGAGGGTGATCATGTTAATGAACTGTGCTGGAGGGTGATCATGTTAATGAACTGTGCTGGAGGGTGATCATGTTAATGAACTGTGCTGGAGGGTGATGGGAGGTGAGAACATTACCTGCTGAGTAATACAGGTCCTGCTTGCCGGCGAACCTGAAATGCCTTCTGTAGATAATCAATTGCTTGTGGAAAAAGTGTATCCTGTAGAAAACAAAAAGGCAGTGTTTATTAACCAGCCTCCAGTTAAAAAGGACACACAACATAATATTAGCCAGCAGCAACAAAACTTCACAAAGGTAACATTGTCATAGCCATGATAGACATGACAATATACCTATTGTCCTGTATGTCAATGGAAAATATATCTGACCTCATTCACACAAACATACCTTCACAAGTCTTCTTTTATTTGAAGTTAACCTTTGGAAGAAGACAACATGTATTTATAATAACCAGCTTACAGTAAAGCCTGGCACACACTTACATTACAAACTGACAACTCTATAGTAAGAAAAAATGTACTTACTTGTCCACACTTGAATCATAAATTATCGTTATCTTCAATTGTTTATCAGAGCTTCTTTTGGTTAATCTTTCAGACTTCAGGTACACTTTATGGACAACCTACAAGAAACATTGTTGAAAGAAAAGTAGCGGTAGTAATGTATTATCATGTAGAAAGAATTTGAGGTCGGTGTTATACTAGATTTAATTTGATACAGCGCTCTTCGTGTAAATAATAAATGTAATTGCATGCAATAAATTAACATTTCTATTTAAAAAAGTTCACCTTTGTGTAATGTAACATTTTCAACAGGGCCCAGCCCCCAAAATACCCATCACCCCTACTCGGTACTTTTTAACAATCTACCTAATACGCCCCTATTGCCATGGCTCGAGCGCCCCACGCAAAGTACCTCAGCTATGTATCAGTGCCTTACGAGAAAATAACTGGTAAGCACTCACCTCCGACGGAGATGGAACTTGATGTTTACACGTATGACAATGCACAAACAGAAATAGAAGAGAGAAGGTGCAGATACGGCTCAATGACCCAAGCTTCCAAAAGCGTATCAGCTCTGTCGCCATCTTATGTCCAGCGAAGCTGACACCAGTAGTGATTGAACTCCTGTTTCATAATCACAGCGCACAGAGAGAACGATGCCCCTCCACCACTATGTTATTGATAGGTATATATCTCATTAGGCCGGCGAAACCAATGCAGTTTGCCCGTGTGTTGCTAGCTTTAGCCTTTAGTTTAGCTGCTAGTGCTTAGTCTTACATCATCACTTCCGGGTCGTCAGATTTCCCTGAAAAAAGCTTCACAACAAAAGTTTGCCATCTTAACAATACATGGGGAGCTGCATGCTCGACATTTACTGGGGTGCTGTACATTATAAACCTACCCAGTATTGAAGGCTTGGCTTGACAATCTCCAAATGTCATTAAACCTTTTGATGTTTTGTTTCAGATGTCTCTTTCCAGTCATGAAATGGCTGCTACACAGTTTGGATTGATATATATATATATATATATATATATATATATATATATATATATATATATTTATATATATATATATATATATATATATATATATATATATATATATATATATATATATACACACACACACAGTACCAGTAAAAAGTTTGGACACACCTTCTCATTCAAAAGTTTTTCTTTATTTTTACTATTTTTACATTGTAGAATAATAGTGAAGACATCAAAACTATGAAATAACACATATGGAATCATGTTAAACAAATCAAAATATATTTTATATTTCAGATTCTTCCAAGTAGCCACCCTTTGCCTTGATGACAGCTTTGCACGCTCTTGGCATTCTCTCAACCAGCTTCACCTGGAATGCTTTTCCAACCATCTTGAAGGAGTTTCCACAAACACTGAGAACTTGTTGGCTGCTTTTCCTTCACTCTGCGGTCAAACTCATCCCAAACCATCTCAATTGGGTTGAGGTCGGGTGATTGTGGAGGCCAGGTCATCTGATGCAGCATTCGATCACTCTCCTTCTCTCCTTCGTATAAGGTCAAATAGCCCTTATACGGCCTGGAGGTGTGTTGGGTCATTGTCCTGTTGAAAAACAAATGATAGTCCCACTAAGCGCAAACCAGGTGGGATGGCGTGTTGCTGCAGAATGCTGTGGTAGCCTGCTGGTTAAGTGTGCCTTGAATTCCAAATAAATCAGACAGTCACCAGCAAAGCACCCCCACACCATCACACCTCCTTCTCCATGGTTCACGGTGTAAACCACACATGCGGAGATCATTCGTTCACCTACTCTGTGTCTCACAAAGACACAGAGGTTGGAAACAAAAATCTCAAATTTGGACTAAAGAACAGATTTCCACCGGTCTAATGTCCATTGCTCATGTTTCTTGCCCAAGCAAGTCTCTTCTCATTGGTGTCCTTTAGTAGTGGTTTCTTTGCAGCTTTTCGACCATGAAGTCCTGATTCCACACAGTCTCCTCTGAACAGTTGATGTTGAGATGTGTCTGTTACTTGAACTCTGTGAAGCAATTATTTGGGCTGCAATTTCTGAGGCTGGTAACTCTAATGAACTTATCCTCTGCAGCAGAGGTAACTCTGGGTCTTCCTTTCCTGTGGCAGTACTCATAAGAGCCAGTTTCATCATAGCGCTTGATGGTTTTTGCGACTGCTCTTGAAGAAACGTTCAAAGTTCTTGAAATTTTCCGATTGACTGAACTGCATATCTTAAAGTAATGATGGACTGTCATTTCTCTTTACTTATTTGAGCTGTTCTTGCCATAATATGGACTTGGTCTTTTACCAAATATGGGGTATCTTCTGTATACCACCCCTACCTTGTCACAACACAAATGATTGGCTCGAACGCATTAAGAAGGATAAAAATTCCACAAATGAACTTTTGACAAGGCACAGCTGTTAATTGAAATGCATTCCAGGTAACAACTACCTCATGAAGCATATTGAGAGAATGCCAAGACTGTGCAAGCTGTCATCAATGTGAAGGGTGGCTACTTTGAAGAATATCAAATATATTTAGATTTGTTTAACAGTTTTTTAGTTACTACAAGATTCCATATGTGTTATTTCATAGTTTTGATGTCTTCACTATTATTCTACAATGTAGAAAATAGTAAAAATAAAGAAAGACCCTTGAATGAATAGGTGTGTCTAAACTTTTGACTCGTACTGTACATCTGTTGTATGCTATTCCTGCAGCTGCATCATCCGCATTTGCAATCTTCAGTTGCTGCTACATCCATTTATTGACAGTTCAATTAATGATATATAGCTATTGATTCTTTAAGAATATAACTTATTGTCTTGTGAGCTTAGTTCAACTGTCGCACCCCATCAGAACTCAAAATGTAAGCTTGTTTTACTCCAATGTTTGTAAACAATGTCAATGTTAAAACTATAATTTTGATGACCTCATGGATGGTCAGTCCTTGCATCCATAGCTCTTGTCTATGAATTTGAGAATAGTAACATTTCTCCAGCTCCATCCCTCAGCTGTTTACCAAAACAAGTGGCGGGTTGTTGCTTTGTTATTGTTTGAACTGCACTTTGCCTTTTTAACCTGGGTATTTGGTCAGTCTTTGTTCAGACAGAGGGCAGCTGATATTTGGCTAAACGCTGTAAAGTTACTTCATTTGTGTGGATGAAACAATCAATCACAGTTGTATATTGTCACAATTCCAAAAGTGGTGATGAAGGAGTCAGGCGCAGAGAGCAGGGTAGTGAGAAGCAAGTGGATTTAATATTCCAAAAGAATATAACGAGACGGCTACGCCACACATACAAGGGCGCGTCAAGTACAGTCCAAAACAAACAGGACAAAATCCACATGGAACAGACACCACAAGAAAATACAACAACACAAACAGAAAAACAAGCCCGCACAAAAGTCGGCGGGCCAACTGGGTTTAAATAGCCCACAACCAAACCTAAACACCAAACAGGTGCAACAAATTAGACACAACTAAATGAAACAGAAAAGGGGATCGGTGGCAGCTAGTAGGCCGGCGACGATGACCAAAGAGGCACCATCTTCGGAAGGATTCGTAACATATATGACATTGACCCTTATAGATTGTTACATACTTTAGTTATTATTTCCCCGTTTACCTTAGTGATTATTTGTTATATTTGAAAATGTAAAAGTGTCATTGATAAGGAAAGGAAACTGAACAACAACACACGTAATTGAGGCAAATATAGAAACAGTAATTCACTAGTGCTGAAATACTGCTTTATTAAATCGGTGACATAAAACTCAAGGATGAATATAGTAGTGATTCTACATCAATAGACTCAGTTAAATCAAAATGCAGGGCATAATTAGTAATGTGTTTTGCTTTCTTTGTTTCACGGTAGATGGTATCACCGTGGTACATTCACTTGATGGTTACCCTGACTACTGACAAGGTGAAATTCTAAAACTAAAACACACACAAAATATTACCTAGCAATCCTCCTAGAGGTGGCACTGCTTCTGCAGTGAAGTACTTGAATTTACTTTTGTTTTTTAATGGCCAGGTTATGTTACGTTTTAAAAAGCCAATTCAACTGTCCATTGCCAGAAACAGTGCACTTAAAAATAGCACACAAAGTGCAGGCTGCTCACATGTTGAGCATGTCATTAAAATGGTGGTTATGAGTCAGTCAGAACACAATACCTAGTTGTCCTGCTTACATGAGGGTTTATGCAAACAGCACTCAGGGTCTTATGATCATGTTACAATTCATAGGAGTTTGATAGTAACACTGCAGGTAATAACATACAGTGTCTAACATCTCATCTCTCTGATTTAGTCAACTTCAACAGGGAGCCTCTCTACCTGTTGAGGCAATCTTAATACATCAACTTTTTGTTGAGGCACAGAGTTTAGTTTCAGGTTTAACAGGGTATTTGTTTAATGTGAAACTTTCTCATGTTAAAACATTATTATTTGTTTCAGTTAATATTGTCATAAATAGCAATGCATACATTTTCCTAAACCGTTAAATTCAGCTATATACATTATGTACATGTCACAGAAAAGTGGTAAAAACAACCTGAGTCATAATTATCCAATATGGCACATTTTATAACAACTTTAGACTTAGTCAAGTTTGATATATATAAAAATGTTTTTTACAAGAACATAAATCCAGGTCTTTATCAAGTAAAGATTACTTTTGCTAATTCAATAAATAAAAAGGTACTGGATGGGGGAAAATGGAGGATAGAAATTATTAAAGTATTTTTTTTACATGGATCGAATATGAATGTTGACAGTTGCCATGGCAGATCCAAGCCCGTTGGACAGTTTGAGGGTGTACGCTCCGGCATCGTTTTCCTTCACACAGGGGATGACAAGGGTAGTGAGGTCCATGGTGGCCTCAATGTGACACCTGCCACGCTCTTCATTACACTGTTTCCCTGAGCGGACCCACTCAATCTCAGGTGTTGGGTGTTCAGAGAAAGCACAGGACACGCTCAAAGTCTTTCTTGGCTCAATGCTGATATCCTCTGGGAGAGATTGGATTTTGGGAGCTAGAAGCAATGATAAAAAAATAAAGGAATTAATTAATATGTCATCTTCTCTACTTGTCATTTAAAGCAGAAGAACAACAAACTCAAGACTATACTAATTCTAGATACAGTATACTATATGGGCAAGGGAAATGCATCTCACCTTTGCTGCCACCATGAATAAGGGCGCTCATTGAGGAGCCATGAGTTGAAAGAGCATGACTTGATATCATTTCACTTGACATTTCCGTGATACTGCTGGAGCTCATGGATACCATTGATTCAGATGTTATGGCGGACACGCTAGCAGCAGACGCTTTCAAATTGGCTTTGGAAAGAGCCTTCTTGCGTCATTGATGCTCCAGCCATATGGACTGATGTGGCTGAGAAACTGTCACTGTGCAAGCTGGCAGCAGCAGCACTTTGCTCCTTTATAACCATTTTGGCAGGTTCTTGAACAAGAGCTGTGCGAATAATGCAAATGATGAAGAACATGGCTAAATGGTCAATTCTCAATGGAGATACTCAAGACCATCTGTATGAATATAAACAAATAACATATGGAAAATACTGGTTAGGAAAATTAAATCGTAGTCTTTAATTTAAGCTATTAGTAAAATTTAGCGACTCAAGTTAAAGTTTTCATAAAACTTGGGAAAGCTTTGCATTATCACAATGTACTGTAAGCTTTTAATTAAACAATGGATAGATACAGGATTGATAACTTACTGGTGATGTTGAGAGATGATGTTACAGAGTACTGTCCATATTTGTTTTTGGCTTTGATGGTCTATTTGCCACTGTCTGCAACTGTGGCCTCAATAATCTCCAGAGTGTATACATTTTTTGAACAGCTCAGTTTCCTGTTTAAGGTCGTAGATACCTGTAAGTAGAGAGAACGAATTAAAGTATTAGTTTGTGTTTTTTATTATTCAAGTATCTAGTGATATTTGTAACCGGACTTGCTTTTTCTGATTGCCCCTGATGGGATGAATACAGTTCTGTTGTATTGAATTGAAGAAATCAAATCAAACGTTATTTACAAAACTCTTTTTAGCTTACTCACCATGATGTTGTCTTTAAGACACTCAATTTCAGGGGCAAGTTCTCCTGCAATCTCACATGTGAACTTGATGTTCTGTCCTTCGTTGACATTCTGAGAGCGTGGCTGCACAAGGAATGATGGTGCATCAGATTGTGCTTCAGTGACAGTGGTGTCAGACTGGCACTTGACCAGCACATGCTCGGTTTTGGCTTCACATGTGATGACCCCCTGCTCGTGTTGGCTGACCTTCTTGATGAACATTGTATGGTTGTTTCCAGACACACCATATCTGTAGTCCTCTGAGTTGGCCAGTTCCATTCCGTTCACGATCCATCTGAAGCTCCATGGATGTTGGCTCTCAGGGTGAGAGACTGGCTTTCAGGCATGACCATTTGAGTATGGGGCGCCTTGATTTCTGTGTCAGACTCAACCTCTCCGTAGACAATTTCCTTTTTCATAACTTGCTCTGAGAATTCTGTTTTTGTTGCAAGTGCTTTAGTTTTGTTTGAAGCTAAGACAGATAAAGATATACATTGATTACATATTATGTCATATGCAGAATTATAGTAGGAGACATGATTCTCTATGGAGAGCTGATTGATTCAGGAGACTTCACTCTTGGTGGAGACATGACTGGACTACGGGATTTCATTGTGGGCTCTTTGTCTGAGTATGTCACTGTAGAAGAGGCCTCCTCTTTGGCTTCCAGTCAGCAGATGGTTAGACTGAAGTGCACCTCTTGGCTGCCCTCAGAGTTCTCCACCACGATTGAGTAGCTGCCTTCATCTGACACCTCACCAGAAGTGATTTCAAAAGTAGACTTGTACTGTTCTGTAGTGACGAACAGATGATCCAATAATTTGTCCCTCGTGCATCCAGGTCACAGTTGGCACCGGTTCACCATCAACATCACAGGCAAATCTGTCAGTCTCTCCCTCGTTAAAGGTAAGGGACTGTGTTTTTTTCAGGATTGTTGAGGGTAGAGTAGTCTTCTTACTTACAAAGGTGCTGGACTCCATGTGTGTTTCATGTGTTTCAACTGTCTTGGAGGAGGATATTTGGCACAGGAAGAGCTGGTGGTTCCTCATCTTCCCAAGGTGCCATATAGCTAGAATACTCTCCCATGCCTGCGACATCGAAAGTGGCGTAGTCTGAGCATTCTCCCACTGCGTTAGTGCAGACGACACAGTAAGTGCCACTGTCCTCTGTGGTGCAGTCAAGAATTTGAAGATACAGAACTCCACTCAGGTTGGACATACAGTACCTCCTGCTCTCTGTTATCAATTTTCCATTATGGTACCACTTCACCTCAGCGGTTGGCTTTGATTGGACGTTCAGTGTAACTTTGGCATGCTGACCGCATGGCACACAGTTGGAACGCAACCTCACAGTGACTCATGGGGTATGGTCAGGGGCTGAAGGGCTGAAGGGATACTTACACCCTCCTTCCTTTCTACTGATCTCCTCTTGGATCTCAGAATGGCTTTTCTTGACCCATACTTTGCCAGGTAGTCAACATTGGCCACCTGCACAGTCTCCACCAGGAGGCTGATCTGGCCGTAGCAACAGGTCTAGGGGAACGTGGACAGGTTTTTTCAGGGGTGGGTGACCTTCTCCCCTTAGTTGCCACATTTTTTAATTTTTTATTTAACCTTTATTTAACTAGGCAAGTCAGTTAAGAACAAATTCTTATTTACAATGATGGCCTAGGAACAGTGGGTTAACTGCCTTGTTCAGTGGCAGAACGACAGATTTTTACCTTGTCAGCTCAGGGATTCGATCTAGCAACCTTTCGATTACTGGCCCAACACTCTAACCTCTAGGCTACCTGCCACATGAGAAGTTGTAGTTCTCTCTTTCCTCACGGTTCTAGTTTTTTCTTCAAACTCAATGCGTTTCAGTTCACTCTTGATAAAGTCTAATGCTTCAACAGTAGGCACCTTGAAGGTTTTGTTTATCGTATGTCACGTTCCTGACCTGTTTTCTCTTGTTTTATATGTCTTTATTGGTCAGGGCGTGAGTGTTGGGTGGGAAGTCTATGTTTTCTATTTCTATGTGGGGTTTTGTGTTCGGCCTGGTATGATTCTCAATTAGAGACAGGTGTGTATCGTTTGACTTTGATTGAGAGTCATACTAAGGCAGCCAGGGTTTCACTGGTGTTTTGTGGGTGTTTGTTTCCTGTGTTAGCGTTTGGGCCACACAGGACTGTTGCAGGTTAGTCACGTTTGTTGTTTTGTTAATTTGTAGTGTTTGTTGGTTTGTCATTAAAATCATGAATACCTCCTACTCCGCATCTTGGTCCGATCCATGCTCCTCCTCGTCTGAGGAGGAGAACGACATTGACAACCTTTACATCGTAACTGTACTCAGCATTTGAGATGCTGTCAATCATCTGCTGAGGAGTCTCAGCACTAAATGGATTGAGTCCACTGAGTAGGACATAGACGAGAACACCAACTGGCCACATCTGTAACTCTGCTGACCATGTCATTCTGGTGGATCTCAGGAGCAGCGTACTCAGCTGTAGTATACTGAACCTTGATCTGGTCCCCAGGAGTCAGGTGTCTGGCCTGTCCTAGCTCAATGATCTTGACTTTACTGCCCTTTCTTGTGGTGTACACAATATTCTCAGGCCTGATGTCAGTGACAATGACTCTTGTCGTGGAAGAACTCAAGAGCTTCACATACTTGTCTGATGTATTTGCCGATTTCACGCTTATTCAGCTCGAAGTCTCCTGTGCCAAACCATTCAAAGATGTCTTGACCTGAGACGAAGTCGTAGATCATGACTAATTCCTCAGTTCTGACTCATGAAGACAGAAGAAGTTGTTGTGTCTTGCCAGGTTCAGTGTTGCAATTTCTTTCTTGATGAATGCTTGATCTGCACCCCTCACCTTGACGAATTTAGCCATGTATGTCCTCTCAGAGCTGGTCTCAACACAACGGTGAACAATACCAAACTGGCCACGTCCCAGTTTCTCAGCAATCATGTACTTGTTATGCACATTCTTGGCACTTGAATGGGGAGCCTTTTGCTTGGGAACATCTCTGTCACTAACCTCGCTGCCATAGCCAAGGACTCCTTTGTTGTAACGGGACCGCTTGGTTCACATGGTTGACTTTGACTAAATTTGTTTTAGGCTATGACTCTGAACTGGTACCTGGTTCCTCTGAACAGGTGACAGTGTAGCGAGTATCACGAGCCTGGGCAACACGTTCCCATCGGTCAGCTGTTGTGGGACACTTCTCCACAACGTAGCTGGTTCCTCTGCTTCCACCATCATTAGCAGGTACTTTCCAACTCAGAGATACTGAGTCTCTTGAAACATCACTTACTTTGACAACATGTGGTGGGTCGAAACCAGCATCCTTCCTATCAACTCCGTTGGGGAACACGAGCGATGTGAATGACCTTGTGACGATGACTTGGTAGTATCCGTTGTTATCGATGAGATCTTGTCCCTTCTGCCAGGTGATGACAGGATCGGGTTTACCACTGAATGGAATCTTGATATTCAAAATCTCTCCACTGAGGGCAGGGATTGCCTCTTATGATTTCACATCATAAATACCAAACAAATAAGTATTATAAATGTACTGATAATATTCTTTGTAGGTGGAACAAATACATGGAATTGTATTCATGTAAATGTACAACTCTACATGTACTGTATACTATGTAAGTATTATTGCATACACATTAGTGATCTTACCTTCAACATCCAGAGAGACAGTGGTGCAGAAGGATCCTCCCAGGTTAGTTGCTCTGATATGGTGGACAGTAGAGTCTTCCTCATCAGCAGCAGAGATAACCAGTTGGTGATAGACTCCCTTGAGTTCTTGAATCTTCAGTTTCTTTCCATCAGACTGGATCTCCTTGCCACGTCTGAACCATTTAATAACAGGCTTGGGTTGTCCTGTGATCTTGCAAATGAAGGTGGCGTTGCATTTTTATTTGACACTCAGTTCCTTTTTGAAGCGGGAGCACGGACATCAACAGGCATTTTTGGAATGACTGGTTCAGATTCCACACTCCATTCACTCACTCCAGCAAGGTTTTCACAGTTCACGTGGAAGATGTATTCGCTTACCTCAGTGAGGCGTTTGACAGAGAAGATGGTGGATTTGATTTCATCAGTAGTGCCAGGTGTCCATTCACCCTTCTTCTCCTTCTTGTCAAGGCAGTATCTCTTGATCTTGGAGTGAGAGGAGGTGAGAGGAGAGGAGGTGAGAGGAGGTGTCCAGGACACGACACAGGAAAGGTTAGTCACACCAGAGACGACTGCCAGCAGTGATGGTGGAGGTTTATCTGTAAATATAACATCATAACGTTAGTAGGGATCCAAAACTTTGTTAATCTCATATTTGTGCAAATACATGATCTTGTACTGTAACTATATTGTGAGACTCAACTTACCCACTGAACTCTTGATAAAGATGCGAGTGGGGATCTCCAGTGGTTCACTGTTTCCATAACGATTTTGAGCATACACACGGAAGAAGTACCCAGCATTTACAACAAGGTTGGCAATACGGCAATTTGTGCCTGTGATGGATGAGAAAACGAGTGTCCAGTAATCGCACTCCTTGTCTTCACGCTTCTCCACAATGTAGTTTGTGATCATTGATCCACCATTTACATTTACATTTAAGTCATTTAGCAGACGCTCTTATCCAGAGCGACTTACAAATTGGTCATCTTGGTCATCAAATTGTCTGATGTATTTGCCGATTTCACGCTCATTCAGCTCGAAGTCTCCTGTGCCAAACCATTCAAAGATGTCTTGACCTGAGACGAAGTCGTAGATCATGACTAATTCCTCAGTTCTGTCGAAGGACTCATGAAGACACAAGAAGTTGTTGTATCTTGCCAGGTTCAGTGTTGCAATTTCTTTCTTGATGAATGCTTGATCAAATTGGTCATCAAACCACCATCATCTTTTGGTGGTTTCCAGCTAATAATCACAGAGTTCTTCAAAATGGCATCAAGTATGATGGGACCTTCAGGCATTGCAGGTTTACTGAAAACAATAAGTACATTAGCCACACTTAGTTTGTAGTCAAATTGTAAAACAAATTGTAGATCACAAACAATTTGTAGATTTGTTCGAATTCAGTGTAAAAGTACCAGGGATTTCAACATTGATGAGTGTGTCAACTTTGCCAAAGTGATTGTGCAGTCTTACTCTGTATTTTCCTCCATGTACCCTGTGTTGCACATTCTTGATCACCAGGTGTGTGTAATGCTCTGTGTTTTCAATGCTGATATTCTCAGAAGCCACCACAGTTGTAGCTCCATAAAGACACAGGATCTTAGGCTCAGGGCGTCCGATGTAGGCAACATGCAGACACAGAGTGGTGCCGCTTTCGGCATCGTAGATATTCTTCAATGGGAAGTCAGGATTGAACTGGGGAGCAGCTTACAAAAATGGAATGCCACTGGTCTCTGCTTCCCCTGCATCGTTGATAGCCTTGCATGTGTATTCTCCTTCATCCTCTTGCTGGTCTGTCATAATGATCAGTGAATGGTTACGGCCATCAGAGCTCATCTCATATTTACGAGATGATCTCCTTGCCAGATTTATACGATTTGTTATCGGGAAGAGGTCTACCAATAATCTGGCATTTTCTCACTCCTGGTTGGTATAATTTAGTGGTAACTTCATCCATTTCTTTCCTCAGGCTTGGTTAAGTTCCAGCTGTTGGAAAAAACAACAGTTGGAATTGTATCACCTTGCTTTCTCAAGGTATTATAAACAAGTAATAAATAAAGGCATTGTAGTGTTCATCCATACAATTGTGAAATAATTAATTGTTTCAGTTACTTACCACCCAGTTTGGTCTTGATGCATGTGGCTGTTCTGCGTAGTCTGCTGATTCCGGTCTCATTCTCAGCCATCACTCTGAACTCATACTCAGTCGTCTCGTCCAGACCTGTAATGGTGAACTGTTTCCCCTTGGTGCGCCTCTTGTTTCATTTCTTCCAGGTAGCTCCTGCAGACTTCCTGTATTCAATCCAGTAACCAAGGACCCTCTTTCCACCATCACATTCTGGCACCGCACACTTAATGGCGACAGCGTCCTTTGTGACAGTTACTGTTTCCATCTCACCTGGTTTACTTGGTTTGTCTGGAAGAATAGAGTAGGACAAATGTAAAAACTTAGCAGTTAAATGTATATCTAAGTCATCAATAATGACATGGTTATCTAAGGCATCAATCATGACATGACATCAGACATGGTTATCTGTTTCAAACTCACCAAATGGATCTTTGTATGTGACTGGTTCAGATACAGATCCAGGTTCACTGTCTGGAATATCCTTTTGATTAATAACACGGAACTGATACTCGGTGTCAGCAGTCGGTCTAGGGAGGGCAAACTGGATTGAAACTACCTTCTTCTCATGACGGACCCATGTGTCAGAGGACACTTCTTTGTACTCAATGAAATATCCAGTAATGGCAGAGCCATCGTCATCCTTAGGTCTCGACCAAGACAGAGAGGACGAGCTCTTAGTGACATCCATAACCTCTGGCGGGATGCTTGATGTCTCTGGGGGACCTGTTTTAATCAGGGAAAAGGCATGAATTAGAGTATATATTCATAATATAGGTATACACTCACCGGACAGTTTATTAGGGTTTCCTAAGAACGGTGCAACAAACAAAAAACATCCAGTCAGCGGCAGTTGTGTGGGCGAAAACAGCTTGTTGATGCGAGAGGTCGAAGGACAATGGCAAGAATCGTACTTGCTAACAGGCGGGTGACAAACAGATAAATAATGGTGCAGAACGGCATTTCGGAACGCACAACTCGTCAATCCTTGTCACAGATGGGCTATTGCTGCAGCCGACCACACCAGGTTCCACTCCTATCAGCTAAAAACAACAAGAAGCGGCACCAGTGGGCATGCGATCACCAACACTGGACATTGCCTGGTCCGACCAATCCCAGTTCCTGTTGCGTCATGGTGATGGTAGAGTCAGGGTTTGGCATAAGCAACATGAGTCCATGGACCCATCCAGCCTGGTGTCAACGGTACAGGCTGGTGGTGGTGGTGTACCGTCATACAATCTACAGCAACTGCGTGATGCCATTACGTCAGCATGGACCAACATCCCTGTGGAATGTTTCCAACTTGTAGAATCCATGCCCACAAATAATTCAGGCTGTTTTGGAGGCAAAGGGTCTGACCCGGTACTAGATGGGTGTACCTAATAAACTGTCCAGTGAGTGTATATCTTTGCAAACTTATGTAATCACTAAGTTCAATGAGGAATCATTAAAGTAATACTTACAAAGAGGAGTCTTTGGGATGAGTTCTGTTGACTTCAGAGATCCGCTGATACCGAATGTGTTTTCAGCTGTCACCTTGAAGTGATACTCTTGTCCCTCCTCCAGTCCCTTCACAACCAGAGATGTGTCCACCACCCTGGTGTCTACAGTGCACCAGGCTGTCTTGGGAAGCTGCTGTCTCTCAACAATGTATCCAAGGATTTCAGAGCCACCGTCATCTGAAGGACCCTTCCAGGTCAACGTAACAGATTGTGCCTGGACGTCTTTGAATCCAAATCAAATAGTATTGGTCACATACACGTGATTAGCAGATGTTATTGCAAGTGTAGTCAAATGCTTGTGCTTCTATCTCCGACAGTGCAGTAATATCTAACAAGTAATTTCTAACAAATTACACAACATATACCCAATACACACAAATCTGAGTAGGAATGAATTAAGACTATATACATATGGACGAGTGATGTCAGAGCAGAACGGACTAAGATACAGCAGAATAGTGTAGAAAAACAGTATATACATTTGAGACGAGTAATGCAAGATATGTAAGCATTATTAAGTGAATGAGATACCGTAAAAATAGTAAAGAAAACAGTATATACACATGAGATGAGTAATGCCAGATATGTAAACATCCAAGTGGTCCCTCTGGAGCAGTTGGACGGCCGATAAATTTCACCTTGATGTGAACGTTCTTCTTGCCACACTTGCTCTCAAGCAGCAGGTCATAAGTGCCAGAGTCGGCTCTTTCTGCACCCTTGATCACCAGCTTAGTGCAATCGTCATTGGAACCGATCATTGCTTTCTCAGGCACGTCGGCACCTTCCTTTGTCCACTTGCATTCCTTTGTCCACTTGCACTCGGTACTAGTACCGAGTGTATATAGCCAAGTTAGTTTGTGTCTCAGTGCCTGCTTTTTCCAGTCTCTCTTTTCTCGCCCTCCTGGTTTTGACCCCTTCCATGTCCTGACTCTGAGCCCGCCTGCCTGACCACTCTGCCTGCCCCTGACCTCGAGCATGCCTATCGTCTTGTACCGTTTTGACTCTGACCTGGTTTATGAACTCTCGCCTGTACCCGACCTGCCTTTTTCCTCCTTCTTTTGCTATAATAAATATCAGCCTCCTGTGTCTGCATTTGGGTCTCGCCTTGTGCCCTTATATTGTGTATTTATTCCTTGTATTATAATTTCAATATTTTTCAATTATTTCTCTTTTTTTCTTTCTGCATTGTTGGGAATGGCCCATAAGTAAGCATCTCACTGTTAGTCTACACCTGTTGTTCACAAAACATGTGACAAATACAATTTGATTTGACTTTAAAAAAATGTGATAATGCCCTTTTAGTGTAAGAGCTGTTTGAAAAGACTGCTTGAAATTACAGCCTGTTTTTGTGGGATAGAGTTTTCACCAGGTGGAATTAAATCCATTAAATGGTACTTACCAACGGGATCGGTTTCCACTGCCATTGCAGAGACAACACTTGGTTTTCTAACACCTCTGTTGATTGCTCTATGTCCACTCTCAATGCCTTCTATCAGACCTGTTGATCTGTATCTGGTCATGGTGACTGGGTTCTTATTAGCACACACCCATCTGCCAGATCTGACCTGCTTGCGCTCAATGCTGTATCCAGACACCTCGGATCCAGCATCATCCTCTGGTTCCAGCCATGCGATGGTCATGCCATTACGAGACACGTCGGTCTGCCTGGACGTCCAGGGATGTCTTTAAACAAAGAACAATATACATATGATATTCATTCCTGTTTCTTTATGTTTTTCAAATAAAGAACAATGACTCAAGTATGCTACATGATATAGTTTAAAACATGTCTTACTCGTTGCGCTCTTGCACATCACAACTTCAGTCTGCAGCCAGTTGCCAACACCGTAGCGATTGACTGCTGCGGCACGGAACACGTATTCATCTCCTGTCAGTTTGACGAAGGCGAATGTTGATCTGCTGACAGAGTCAGACACTGCCAGCCATCCAGCGTGGTAAGCATCAAGCTGCTCAACAATGTAGCCGCTGACAGAGGTACCGCCATTTCTCTCTGGGGGATCCCAGCTGATGGTCACTGAGGTGGCATCAACCCTATCGAGCCTGACTGGTCCTTTAGGCCCATCAGGTTTGTCTGGGGAAAAAAGAGAGGAACGTTATTGTCATTGTCTTATATTCATAACTGTACGTGACAACCTCAGTTTGTGTTATCTTAGAAGGTCCGTACCAAGTACGATCACTTTAATGATCTCGGAGTTCTCTCCTGTGATGTTCTTCACTTCGTTAGTGTAGTTACAGCTGTCATCGATGGTTGTATCAAGCACAGTTAGCTGAGAGAACTTTCCAGTGGTCTGAATCTTTGTACGCTCAGTGATCTTCAGCTTCTTACAATTGAAGTACCATGAGCAAACTGGTGGAGGTCTACCAACTATTGGCAAATACAGCTCAAGTGGTTTACCAGCCAACACATTGACAAACTTCTGTGGAATGCTAGACAGATGCTAGAACTGTAAAACAGAAAGATATGTTATGTAGACATGCGCTTGTATAACTGATGCGTTAGTTTAACTATACTGAACAAAAAAATAAACGCAACATGCAACAATTTCAACAATTTTACTGAGTTACAGTTCATATAAGGAAATCAGTCAATTGAAATAAATTCATTAGGCCTTAATCTATGAATTTCACATGATTGGGCAGGGGCACAACCATAGGTGGGCCTGGGAGTGCATAGGCCCACCCACTTATTACAGACTGAAATATTCCTCAGTTTCATCAGCTGTCCGGGTGGCTGGTCTCAGATGATCCCACAGGTGTAGAAGCCGGATGTGGAGGTCCTGGGCAGGCGTGGTTACACGTGGTCTGCGGTTGTGAGGCTGGTTGGACGTACTATAGATAGATGTATATGAAGCACGTATAAAGTAAAAAAATGTGATACCTCTTTGTTCTTGGACTGTTACGGCTGCGACAATCTCCTTTGGTGCAACGGCTCCCCTGCTGTTAATAGCTCTGACTCTGAACATAAACTGGTCGTTCTCAGTCAGAGAAGTCATAGTGAACTCAAATCCAGTTGTCTTCAGTTGTCACCTTCATCCATGTGTCTGTGCCAAATTTGCAAGCTTCAATGATATAGCCTGTGAGTCTGCTTCCACCGTCATGCTCTGGCTTCTCCCATCCAAGTATTACTGTGGTCTTGGTGATATCCACAACCTCCAGTGTCGCTGACGGCATAGGTACCTCGCGCACCAAAAACCTCGCGCACCAAAATGACATCACGAGTTTGGAATAGTGGAATATTTTACAGCATCATAGCAGTGCACTTTGTCAACAATGATTTGTGTGGAAGTTTAAGTGACTTCAATGAAGCCACGGTTGTTGAGGTTGATGCCAGGTTTGCTCCAGGTAATTGCAGGAATTGGTTGTCCAGTGACCGTGCCTAAGAGACGAAGAGAACCTCCAGCTCTCAGGCAAATGGTCTTGGTCATATCATCATGAAGCTCAATATCAGGAGTTACTGTGGTAAAAGACAGGCAATTATTCATCTTTCAAACTAAATAAAAAACGAATGAAGGAGAAATGTGAATGTGTAGGCTACGATTTTGTTAGTTTGTGGGAGGAGTTCTAGTGGTAATGCAGAATAATTCCTATTCCATAGGCTAGGCTACTGCTCCTAACTCACCAATTTTCCCGATAACCTCAACTGCTGCGCAGGCTCTACTGAATTCACTGACTACATTGAAGTTAAAACCTCTACAGAGTACCTAACCCGGATCCGGGAGCACCCCCCACCTCCCCCACACTGATTAGCATCGCTAGCATAGCGTCACAATTAAATAGTAGCATCTAAATATCATTAAATCACAAGTCCAAGACACCCAATGAAAGACACAGATCTTGTGAATAAAACCACCATTTCAGATTTTTTAAATGTTTTACAGGGAAGACACAATATGTAAATCTATTAGCTAAACACGTTAGCAAAAGACACCATTTTCTTACTCCAACAGTTTCTTACTCCATCAGGTGCTATCACCAATTCGGCTAAACTAAGATATTGATAGCCACTAACCAACAAACAAATTCATAAGATGACAGTCTGATAACATATTTATGGTATAGCATAGTTTTTTTTTTTTAAATGTGCATTTTTCAGGTATAAATCACAGTTCTACATTGCAGCTGCAATCTGATATACTTGCACATCTTCCATCAACTGTATATACTGAAATCATGTGACAAATCAAGTGACACTTAGATTGCACACAGGTGGACTTTATATAACTAATTATGTGACTTCTGAAGGTAATTCGTTGCATCAGATCTTATTTAGGGGCTTCATAGCAAAGGGGGTGAATACATAAGCACGCACCACTTTTCCGTTCTAATTTTTTTAAACAAGTAATTTTTTTCATTTCACATCACCAATTTGGACTATTTTGTGTATGTCCATTACATGAAATCCAAATAGAAATCCATTTCAATTACAGGTTGTAATGCAACAAAATAGGAAAAACGCCAAGGAAGCTGAATACTTTTGCAAGGCACTGTACCGCTTTAGAGTGGTGGAAAATTCAAGAAAATTATGTCATGGCTTTAGAAGCTTCTGATAGGCTAATTGACATCATTTGAGTCAATTGGAGGTGTACCTGTGGATGTATTTCAAGGCCTACCTTCAAACTCAGTGCCTCTTTGCTTGACATCATGGGAAAATCAAAAGAAATCAGCCAAGACCTCAGAAAAATATTTGTAGACCTCCACAAGTCTGGTTCATCCTTGGGAGTAATTTCCAAACGCCTGAAGGTACCACACTCATCTGTACAAACAATAGTACGCGAGTATTAACACCATGGGACCACGCAGCCGTCATCCTGCTCAGGAAGGAGACGCGTTCTGTCTTCTAGAGGTGAACGTACTTTGGTGCGAAAAGTGCAAGTCTATCCCAGAACAACAGCAAAGGACCTTGTGAAGATGCTGGAGGAAACAGGTACAAAAGTATCTATATCCACAGTAAAACAAGTCCTATATCGACATAACCTGAAAGGCCGCTCAGCAAGGAAGAAGCCACTGCTTTAGAGTATGGTTTGCAACTGCACATGGGGACAAAGATCATACTTTTTGAAGAAATGTCCTCTGGTCTGATGAAACAAAAATATAACTTTTTGGAAATAATGACCATCGTTATGTTTGGAGGAAAAAGGGGGACGCTTGCAAGCTGAGGAACACCATCCCAACCGTGAAGCACGGGGGTGGCAGCATCATGCTGTGGGGGTGCATTGCTGCAGGAGGGCCTGGTGCTCTTCACAAAATAGACGACATCACGAGGAAGGATAATTATGTGGATATATTGAAGCAACATCTCGAGACATCAGTCAGGAAGTTAAAGCTTGGTTGCAAATTGGTCTTCCAAATGGACAAACACCCCAAGCATACTTCCAAATTTATGGCAAAATGGCTTAAGGACAACAAAGTCAAGGTATTAGAGTGGCCATCACAAAGCCCTGACCTCAATCCTATTGAAAATTTGTGGGCAGAACTGAAAAAGTGTGTGCGAGCAAGGAGGCCTACAAACCTGACACAGTTACACCAGCTCTGCCAGGAGGAATGGGCCAAAATTCACCCAACTTATTGTGGGAAGCTTGTGGAAGGCTACCCGCAATGTTTGACCCAAGTTAAGCAATTTAAAGGCAATGCTACCAAATACGAATTGACTGTCTGTAAACTTTTGACCGACTGGGAATGTGATGAAAGAAATAAAAGCAAAAATAAATAATTATCTCTGCTATTATTATGACATTTCACATTTTTTAAATAAAGTGGTGATCCTAACTGACCTAAAACAGGGGATTTTTACGAGGATTAATTGTCAGGAATTGTGAAAAACCGAGTTGAAATGTATTTGGCTAAGATGTTTTTAAACTTCCGACTTCAACTATAAGGTTCCACAGCTGACAGTGCATGTCAGAGCAAAAACCAAGCCATGATGTTGAAGGAATTGCCCGTAGATGTTCGACACAGTATTGTGTCGAGGCACGGATCTGGGTAAGGGTCCCCGAGAACACAGTGGCCTCCATCATTCTTAAATGGTGTCACGCCCTGACCTTAGTATTCTTTGTTTTCTTTATTATTTTGGTTAGGTCAGGGTTTGACATGGGTGATTATATGTTTTTGGCCTGTCTAGGGTTTTTGTATGTTTATAGGGTTGTTACCAGTCTAGGGGTTTTGTATGTCTATGGTTGCCTAGATTGATTCTCAATTAGAGGCAGCTGTTTATCGTTGTCTCTGATTGGGAACCATATTTAGGCAGCCATATTCCTTGAGTATTTTGTGGGTGATTATCTATGTCCTATGTTTAGTTGCTTGTGTCAGCACTATGATTATATAGCTTCACGTTCGTTTTGTTGTTTTTGTATAGTTCGTCCTGTGTCCTTTCTTGATTAAAGAAGATGCATTCTAATCACGCTGCACTTTGGTCTCATCGCTATAACGAACGTGACAAATGGAAGAAGTTTGGAACCACTAAGGCTCTTCATAGAGCTGAGCAATCTGGCGAGAAGGGCCTTGGTCTGAGAGGTGACCAAGAACCTAATGGTCACTGACAGAGCTCCAGAGTTCCTCTGTGGAGATGGGAAAAACTTTCTGAAGGACAACCATCTCTGCAGCACTCCACCAATCAGCCCTTAATGGTAGAGTGGTCAGACGGAAGCCACTCCTCAGTAAAAGGCACATGAGACCCGCTTGGAGTTTGCCAAAAGGCACCTAAAGACTCTCAGACCATGAGAAACAAGATGATCTGGTCTGATGAAACCAAGATTGAACGCTTTGGCCTGAATGCCAAGTGTCACATCTGGAGGAAACCTGGCACCATCCCTACGGTGAGGCATGGTGGTGGCAGCATCATGTTGTGCGGATGTTTTTCGGCAGCAGGGACTGGGATCAGGTCAGGATCAAGGGAGTCAGGATCAAGGGAAAGATGAATGGAGCAAATTACATAGGGATCCTTGATGAAAACCTGCACCAGAGCGCTCAGGGCCTCAGACTGGGGCGAAGGTTCACCTTCCAACAGGACAACAACCCAAAGCACACAGCCATGACAACACAGGAGTGGCTTCGGGACAAGTCTCTGAATGTCTTTGAGTGGCCCAACCAGAGCCCGCACTTGAACCCAATCGAACATCTCTGGAGAGACCTGAAAAAGCTGTGCAGCAACACTCCCCATCCAACCTGACAGAGCTTGAGAGGATCTGCAGAGAAGAATGGGAGAAACCTTCCAAATACAGATGTGCCAAGCTTGTAGCGTCATACCCAAGAAGACTCGATGCTGTAATCGCTGCCAAAAGTGCTTCAACAATTTTTATTTTTTATTTTTATTTCACCAGGTAGGCTAGTTGAGAACAAGTTCTCATTTGCAACCGCGACCTGGCCAAGATAAAGCACAGCAACTCGACACATACAACAACACAGAGTTACACATGGAATAAATAAAACATACAGTCAATAATACAGTAGAAAAATAAGTCTATATACAATGTGAGCAAATGAGGTGAGATAAGGGAGGTAAAGGCAAAAAAGGCCATGGTGGCGAGGTAAATACAATATAGCAAGTGAAACACTGGAATGGTAGATTTCCAGTGGAAGAATGTGCAAAGTAGAAATATAAATAATGGGGGGGCAAAGGAGCAAAATAAATAAATAAATACAGTAGGGGAAGCGGTAGTTGTTTGGGCTAAATTATAGATGGGCTATGTACAGGTGCAGTAATCTGTGAGCTGCTCTGACAGCTGGTGCTTAAAGCTAGTGAGGGAGATAAGTGTTTCCAACTTCAGAGATTTTTGCAATTCGTTCCAGTCATTGGCAGCAGAGAACTGGAAGGAAAGACGACCAAAGGAGGAATTGACTTTGGGGGTGACCAGTGAGATATATCTGCTGGAGCGCGTGCTACGAGTGGGTGCTGCTATGGTGACCAGTGAGCTGAGATAAGGCGGGGCTTTACCTAGCAGAGACTTGTAGATAACCTGTAGCCAGTGGGTTTGCACCCAGTTTGTTGAGTAGAGTGTTGGAGGCTATTTTATAGATGACATCACCGAAGTCGAGGATGGTCAGTTTTACGAGAGTATGTTTGGCAGCATGAGTGAAGGATGCTTTGTTGCGATATAGGAAGCCAATTCTAGATTTGATTTTGGATTGGAGATGCTTAATGTGAGTCTGGAAGGAGAGTTTACAGTCTAACCAGACCCCTAGGTATTTGTAGTTGTCCACGTATTCTAAGTCAGAGCCGTCCAGAGTGGTGATGCTGGACGGGCGAGCAGGTGCGGGATATTCTGTTGAATATCATGCATTTAGTTTTACTTGCGTTTAAGAGCAGTTGGAGGCCACGGAAGGAGAGTTGTATGGCATTGAAGCTCGTCTGGAGGTTAGTTAACACAGTGTCCAAAGAGGGGCCAGAAGTATACAGAATGGTGTCGTCTGCGTAGAGGTGTATCAGAGAATCACCAGCAGCAAGAGCAACATCATTGATGTGTACAGAGAAGAGAGTCGGCCCGAGGATTGAACCCTGTGGCACCCCCATAGAGACTGCCAGAGGTCCGGACAACAGGCCCTCGATTTGACACACTGAACTCTGTCAGAAGTAGTTGGCGAACCAGGCGAGGCAGTCATTTGAGAAACCAAGCCTGTTGTGTCTGCCGATAAGAATATGGTGATTGACAGAGTCGAAAGTCTTGGCCAGGTCGATGAATACGGCTGCACAGTATTGTCTTTTATCGATGGCGGTTATGATGTCGTTTAGGACCTTAAGCGTGGCTGAGGTGCACCCATGACCAGCTCTGAAACCAGATTGCATAGCGGAGAAGGTACGGTGGGATTCGAAATGGTCGGTAATCTGTTTGTTAACTTGGCTTTCGAAGACCTTAGAAAGACAGGGTAGGATAGATATAGGTCTGTAGCAGTTTGGGTCTAGAGTGTCATCCCCTTTGAAGAGGGGGATGACCGCGGCAGCTTTCCAATCTTTGGGAATCTCAGACGATATGAAAGGGAGGTTGAACAGAGGTTGAACAGGCTAGTAATAGGGGATGCAACAATTTCGGCAGATAATTTTGGAAAGAGAGGGTCCAGATTGTCTTGCCCGGCTGATTTGTAGGGGTCCAGATTTTGCAGCTCTTTCAGAACATCAGCTATCTGGATTTGGGTGAAGGAGAAATGGTGGGGGCTTTGGCGGGTTGCTGTGGAGGGTGCCAGGCAGTTGACCGGGGTAGGGGTAGCCAGGTGGAAAGCATGGCCAGCCATAGAAAAATGCGTATTGAAATTCTCAATTATAGTGGATTTATCGGTGGTGACAGTGTTTCCTAGCCTCAGAGCAGTGGGCAGCTGGGAGGAGGTGCTCTTATTCTCCATGGACTTTACAGTGTCCCAGAACTTTTTTGAGTTGGTACTACAGGATGCAAATTTCTGTTTGAAAAAGCTAGCCTTACCTTTCCTAACTGCCTGTGTATATTTCTTCCTAACTTCCCTGAAAAGTTGCATATCACGGGCGCCATTTGATGCTAATGCAGAACACCACAGGATGTTTTTGTGCTGGTCAAGGGCAGACAGGTCTGGAGTGAACCAAGGACTATATCTATTCCTAGTTCTAGTCAATGTCATAGTCCTAGTCAATGCCATTCCAGGACACCCCGGCCAGGTCGATTAAAAAGGCCTGCTCGCAGAAGTGTTTTAGGGAGTGTTTGACAGTGATGAGGGGTGGTTGTTTGGTCGCAGACCCATTACGGAAGCAGGCAATGAGGCAGTGATCGCTGAGATCTTGATTGAAAACAGCAGAGGTGTATTTAGAGGGCAAGTTGGTTAGGATGACATCTATGAGGGTGCCCGTGTTTACGGATTTGGAGGGCGAGTTAGGATGACATCTATGAGGGTGCCCGTGTTTACGGATTTGGAGTTGTACCTGGTAGGTTCATGGATAATTTGTGTGAGATTGAGGGCATCAAGCTTAGATTGTAGGATGGCCGGGGTGATAAGCATGTCCCAGTTTAGGTCACCTAGTAGCACGAGCTCAAAGTACTGAGTAAAGGGTCTGAATACTTATGTAAATGTGATATTTCAGTTCTTTTTTTAATTTTTATAAATTAGTAAATATTTCTAAAAAGCTGTTCTTGCTTTGTCATTATAGGGTATTGTGTTTGATTGATGAGGGGAAAAAAACGATATAATCAATTTTAGAATAAGGCTGTAACGTAACAAAATGTGAAAAAAGTCAAGGGGTCGGAATACTTTCTGAAGGTACTGTATATATTTTATCAGATTCTTCATAACTGTCCTTGTTTCAGAATTATGCAACAATGCCTCTCAATGGAATTTCAAAAGATTTTTGGGCAAGGCGAAAGAGTCACATTGTCCCTCAGTGCTGCACCTCCGGCTCTGAACCTTCTCAGGCCCAAAGGGATGACCATAGTCCAGCTGCAAGTGATACCCAGACTACCAGTGCTCAGAGGAGGAAAAAGGAAGCAGTGGCTGCATGGAGCGAGATGAAGGAGCAGCTGCACAACATCCTTGTGGAGAATCCATCTGCTCCGTGTGGGATCGAGTCAGAGATAATATGGCTGTGCACTGACTGTGAGGCTGAGACAATATTTTGCTCTGTGTGGTTACCACCCATAAAGACAAAAACATTGTCCACTACCTGGAGATGTGGCAGGTAGTTATCAGTTTCAAAGTTCGATCATGTGCCCAATTGACAAATAAACTGTATTTCTCAAGCATAAGTTTAATTAAATTGTTAGTGTCGAAGGCCTTCACGGAAGTTTATCCTAAGAAGGATCACTGTCATCACCTTAAAACCAAGCGTTTGTACTATTTTCAGTTGCACTCTCTCTGTTTCTCTCTGATACATATTTCCACCCACAACTTACTTATTTTCACCAAGTCATGCTTTTTAGCCATGGCTAAATCATTGAAACCAAGCCCAAACTCTTAACCAATACTCTTCCTTTTTAGGATGTTCTATTTAAAAGGACCTTCCCTTTGGTTTTGAATGGCACTGGAGGCGGAGAAATAGCCAAAAGTGCTCACTCCACAGTAGACTTCTGAGGGTTTTTGATGACTTTGGTAAGTAATAAAGCATGTGTTTAGTAATATCTTACAGTAAACATAAACCCCTCAACTTGATCACTACATAATTTTTTTCGTGTTTTTCAAAATGTTGTTATTACAGAACAAGTTCAAGGCAATTTTGTTAGTATTTTCAAATTATTATTTTTGGAGGGGTAAAAAAAAAAATCCCAGCCTCCATCCCCCAGGAGGCCTTTTTCCTTTTGGTAGTCCGTCATTGTAATAAGAATTTGTTCTTAACCTACTTACAAAACATTAAGAACAACTGTCTTTTCCATGACATAGTCGTCCGGGTTTGGCTGGGGGAGGCCGTCATTGTAAAAAATAATGTATTCTTAACTGACTTGCCTAGTTAAATAAAGGTTAAATATATATATTTTGTAACGCTCGTTGTATGAAGTAGACCAAGGTGCAGCGTGGTACGTGTTCCTGATTCTTTATTTCTCAGAACACCAAACAAAACAACAAAAGGATAACGAACGTCACGTTACGTAGGCTTCACAGAGCTAACAAAAAACAACATCCCACAACCTAAGGTGGCAAAACAGGCTGCCTAAGTATGATTCCCAATCAGAGACATCGATAGACAGCTGTCCCCGATTGAGAACCATACCCGACCAAAACACAGAACCACAAAACATAGAATGCCCACACCACATCACACCCTGACCTAACCAAAAATAAAAATAAAACGGCTCTCTAAGGTCAGGGCGTGACATATTTTTTAAATTGACTGACCAGGTGAATCAATGTGAAATCTCTGATCCCTTATTGATAAATCCACTTCAATCAGTGTAAATGAAGGGGAGGAGACAGGTTAAAGGATTTTTAAGCCTTGAGACAATTGAGACATGAATTGTGTATGTGTGCCATTCAGAGGGTGAATGGGCAAGACAAAAAATGTAAGTGCCTTTGGTAGTAGGTGCCAGCGCACCGGTATCAAGGATGGTCCATCACACAAAGGACATCCATTTGTGAGAAGAATTGGAGTCAAAATGGCCCAGCATCCCTGTGGAACGCTTTTGACACCTTGTAGAGTCATTGCCCCAACGACTTGAGGCTGTTCTGAGGACAGAAGGTGGGGGGTTCAACTCAATATTTGGAAGATGTTCCTAATGTCTGGTATACTCACTGTATACCCCTTGATTATGGCTTTTGCCATAGGCCAGCAGCATACCACCCTGCATACCACTGCTGGCTTGCTTCTGAAGCTAAGCAGGGTTGGTCCTGGTCAGTCCCTGGATGGGAGACCAGATGCTGCTGGAAGTGGTGTTGGAGGGCCAGTAGGAGGCACTCTTTCCTCTGGTCTAAAAAATATCCCAATGCCCCAGGGCAGTGATTGGGGACACTGTCCTGTATAGGGTGCCGTCTTTCGGATGGGACGTTAAACGGGTGTCCTGACTCTCTGAGGTCATTAAAGATCCCATTGCACTTATCGTAAGAGTAGGGGTGTTAACCCCGGTGTCCTGGCTAAATTCCCAATCTGGCCCTCAAACCATCATGGTCACCTAATAATCCCCAGTTTACAATTGGCTCATTCATCCCCCTCCTCTCCCCTGTAACTATTCCCCAGGTCGTTGCTGCAAATGAGAACGTGTTCTCAGTCAACTTACCTGGTAAAATAACGGTAAAATAAAATAATTTTTTTTTAATTGTAGTAATGTAAGTGTGTTATGATATCATAACAAGAACAATAATAAACTATTACTGGATATAGTCTTTGGGATAGTTTATGTTGTCATGGGAGACTTTTAAAACAAATTATGTGGCTGGCCACCCTTTTACAACTCGGAAGGCATGGTTTTGCAGATATTAAAAGTGAAAAAGACAGTTTCAGTAAGCGATTGCCCTCAAACAACTCGTTTCAAGGTGATATCAAGAAGAAAACCTAAATCCTCAGTTTTGAGTTACAGCAGCTGACAAAACCGCAGTGGAAGTTGTTTATTTAATGCATAATGCACCCATCAACTCAGTGGCCTTGGGGTTACTGTCGGCCCTGAGATTGGAAGGTTTGGTTCGATCCCCAGTTTAGTCATACCAAAGACTTTAAAAAGCAGGACCCAATGCATCTCTGCTTGGCAGCCAATGGATTCAGGGTAAGGCACTGCGATACGCATCACAGATGTGTCAAAGAAAACAATTTATATTTGCATTAGAAAATGTGTAGCTTTTGCTCCATTCTGTTAACAGATTAATTGTGTATTTTTAATGGAACTTTTTATGACTAACTCTTTTCTTCTTTCAGGCCGAGTGCATGATGTGCCAGTATGACCCGTAGGCAGTGTCATTGGTCAGGTACATGCTCTGGTCTTGCACACCCCGCCAGCCTCAGACTACAGTGGTCTGCTCATTACTTAAGCAGATAACCAGCCTGCAGCTTGAGAGTGGTGTTTCACTGAGGGCCATGTACCTACCCATGTACCTACCTGTCATTCAATTATCCTCATAGGACAGTAAGTAATATTTTTTTATATTCTGATTCTATAATGTGTCTACTTTGTCTGCAAAAGTTCATAACCAAATTCCTGTTTTGATAAACAGATTTGTCATAGAAACCACATCCTACTTGTATGTGAAGATGCATTTGCTGTACGTGTTGATGGCCTACTCTGATGAAATGCAGTAATGAATCAGAGTGCCTTTAAGTGACTGTTCATTCATTTCAGGTAAGAGACTTGTATGCTGCCCTGACAAATGAGGCCTATGTGGAGTTCCAACATGCTACTGTATGTCGGAACTTGATATGTTGCACTGCAACGAGTGCGCTGAGAGTCGGGAAGCAAGTTCAGGGAGTGAGTGTTTTAATAAATAAACGTAGCATAATGCAAAACAAGAAACCATGAACAACGCACAGACAAGACACAGAAACAGAAACAATGACGCCTGGGGAAGGAACCAACAGGAGTGACATATACAGGGAAGGTAATCAGGGAGGTGATGGAGTCTAGGTGAGTCTAATGACGCGCCTGTGTGCGTAACGATGGTGTCAGGTGTGCGCCATAACGAGCAGCCTGGTGACCTAGAGTGCGGGAGAGAGAGCATACATGACAGTACTCCCCTCCCTGGTGCGTTCGGCTCCAGCCGCAGGACACCAACCAAAGGGACGATCCCGGGGACCAGGAGCGGACCAGTCACCTCCGCTGAGGCGCAGAAACCTGACAAACTGGCTGAGGCGTGAGAGCCTGATGAGCCGACTGAGACCTCCCCGGTTGCCTCGGTTGAAGCACGCGAACCTGTTCACCCAGCTAAGGCATCAGAGCCTGTCGAGCAAGCTGAGGCATCGGAGCCTGTCGAGTCAGCTGAGGCATGGGAGCCTATCAAGCCAGCTGAGGCATGGGAGCCTATCAAGCCAGCTGAGGCATGGGAGCCTATCAAGCCAGCTGAGGCATCGGAGCCTATCGAACCCGCTGAGGCATCAGAGCCTGTTGAGCCAGCTGAGGCATGGGAGCCTATCGAGCCCGCTGAGATACGGAAACCCGTCAAGCCAGCTGAGGCAGGGGAACCCTTTGAACTCGCCGAGGCATGGGAATCCGACAAACCGGCTGAGGCCTCCCAGGTAGCTCCGGTTCTGACACCCGGACCTGCAACTCCAACACAAAAACAAACAAAAAACACTCCCTGATGCTTCTCTCTGGTGAGGTGTCATTCTGTAAACGAGTGCGCTGCGAGTCGGGAAGCAAGTTCAGGGAGTGAGTGTTTTAATAAATAAACACAACATAATGCAAAACAAGAAGTCACGAACAACGCACAGACATGAAACAGAAACAATGACACCTGGGGAACGAACCAAAGGGAGTGACATATATAGGGCAGGTAATCAAGAGGGTGATGGAGTCCAGGTGAGTCTGATGTCACGCAGGTGCGTGTAACGATGGTGACAGGTGTGTGCCATAACAAGCAGCCTGGTGACCTAGAGACCGGAGAGAGAGCACACGTGACATGCACCGTCTGGCCCAAGAAACTGCAGATGGAACCCAGTGCCCATTCTGTCCCAAGGTTTGTTGTATTTTTTTGTTGTTGGCCTATTTAATTTTTAATCACTGCCCAAAAACACATCAAAGCATAAGATGTCAATTATGATGTGTCTCTCTTTTATAAACAAAATGTATCTATTAGAAACATCTCTGTTACATTTTTATCAAACAATTGTACAGACTAACAGACTTTGTTTATTGGGATCCCCATGATCTGTTCCCGTGGTCCAAAAACGATTAAGTTGTATCCAAGTATATTAGACATCACTTTACAGGACAATGGAACAGTGGTGGCAGCAGTAGATGGGCTTTTTGGTTTGCCTCGGAAAAAGTTGTCAGGATGAAGTTATGAGCAACCAAAACATAAGGAAAGGTACTTTGCAAGCCAAGCTGATGTGGATCGATTTGTTTGTAAGCCCATACCACCAACGGGTAAAGTGATAACATTATCCCTGAATGTAATATACTGTGCATTTTAACGATAACTCTATTATCTTATGCACAAGTCTTTAATTATTTGAACTCATAATATCAAACCTTGCCACTAATTCATGTTTAAATGATGCAGTTGTCCTTCCCCTTCATCTGTTTGACTCATTGGTCTTAAGCTTGGAAATGGTATGTTGGTATTGTATATGTTGAATGTAATATTATTGGTTGACTCATGCAACATCCATTTAGGCACTGAACCTGGCACAACTGTGTGTGATCTGCACAGTATGTTATACCTGTACTGTACTTCATATAAAAAAAAAATGTTGGGTTGCCAAAGATTTTAAGCGGGCAACGCCATCAGGTCCAAACCCAAAACAACAAAATTGGATGAGACAAGCGTGTTGGGGGGAGTTGGGGTTCTGCAAGCATGAACACCCACTTCACTTCTTGAACATGAAAAAGGGTGAAAGCTGGGATGCAGTAATAATGAGTTGTCTTTTTTAATATTTTTTGCAGTGTTTGATTAATTTAGTATGCAAATAATGATGTATCTTCTCTGTAGTTTGTCAAATTTCAAGGTAGCCCTTGAAATACATCCACAGGTACACCTCCAATTGACTCAAATGATGGCAATTAGCCTATCAGAAGCTTCTTAAGCCATGACATCATTTTCTGGAATTTGCCAAAGCTGTTTAAAGGCACAGTCAACTTAGTGTATGTAAACTTCTGACCCCCTGGAATTGTGATTAAGTGAAATAATCTGTCTGTAAACAATTGTTGGAAACATTACTTGTGTCATGCACAAAGTAGATGTCCTAACCAACTTGCTAAAACTATAGTTTGTTAACAAGAAATTTGTGGAGTGGTTGAAAAACTAGTTTTAATGACACCAACCTAAGTGTATGTAAACTTCCGACTTCGACTGTAGATTCAATGGTTGTAAAGATGGGGAGAGGTCTGGCCGTAATAAAGAGATGCTCTGCTTTTTTGACACCACACTCCAAAAAGCAAGTTCTGCTGGCTCTAGTTTTGTCTAATCTTGATTATTATCCAGTTGTGTGGTTCAGTGCTGCAAGGAAATACCTAGTTAAACTGCAGCTGGCCCAGAACAGAGCGGCACAGTTTGCTCTTCATTGTAATCAGAGGGCTGATATGAATACTATGCTGCCAGTCTCTCTCTTGGCTAAGAGTTGAGGAGAGACTGACTGCATCACTTCTTCTTTTTAGAAGAAACATTTATGTGTTGAAAATCCCAAATTGTTTGCATAGTCAATTTACACACAGCTCTGATACACACAATTATCCCACCAGACATGCCACCACGGGTCTTTTCACAGTCCCCAAATCCAGAACAAAAGCATACAAGAAAACGTACAGTATTATATAGAGCCCTTATTGCATGGATCTTCATTCCATCTCATATTGCTCAAATAAACAGTAAACCTGGTTTCAAAAAACAGATAAAGCAACACCTCGTGGCACACGGCCTCTCCCCTATTTGACCTAGATAGTTTGTGTGTATACATTGATATGTAGGCTACGTGTGTCTTTCAAAAAACATGTATGTAGTTCTGTCCTTGAGCTGTTCTTGTCTAATGATGTTCTGTATTATGTCAGTCTGTATTATGTTTTGTGTGGACCCCAGGAAGAGTAGCTGCTGCTTTTGCAACAGCTAATGGGGATCCTAATAAAATACCAAAATACTTTGTCACAACACAACTGATTGACTCAAACGAATTAAGAACTTCCACAAATTAACTTTTAACAAGGCACACCTGGTAATTGAAATGCATTCCAGGTGACTACCTCATGATGCTGGTTGAAAGAATGCCAAGCGTGTGCAAAGCTGTCATCAACGCAAATAGGGCAAATTTGAAGAATCTAAAATATTAAATATTTTTGGATTTGTTTAACACTTTTTGGCTACTTCATGATTCCATATGTGTTATTTAATAGTTTTGATGTCCTCACTATTATTCAACAATGTAGAAAATAGTACAAATAAAGATGAACCCTTGAATGAGTAGGTGCTTCCAAACTTTTGACTGGTACTGTATATATATATATATATATATATATGATACATACATACAGTACATGCAAATGAAGAACACAATCAACAGTATATGCAAATGAAGAACACAATCAGAAAACACCTGAGACATTTTAGTGCTGATATCATGCTTTATTAAATCAATACTAAACTCAGGGAGGTTGCATATAATTATATAATTCTAATTTAAATCAAACAAAAGTGCAGGGCAGAACAGCTAATACATTTTGTTTTCTTCTAACACAGCAGGTGGTGTCACTGTGGTACACTTGCTTGATGTTTGCCTGACATCTGAACTGGTGAAATTCTAAAGCTAACACACAAAAATAAGGCACACAAGCAAACCTCCAAGAGATGGCTCTGCTTCTGCAAAAAAGTGCAGGATGGACTTTCAATTTTTTATGGCCAGGTTGATGTTGTTCGGAAAATCAATTAAGCAGTCATTTGCCAGAAACAGAGCACCAAAAAATTATTTCAGCTCAAGTGCAGGCCGCTCGCACGTTGAACATGTCATTTAAATGGTGGTTATGACATAGTCAGTCCAGAACACAAGGCCTAGTTGTGCTGCTTACATGAGGGTTTATGCAAACAGCACTCAGGGTCTTAAGATCATGTTACAATTCATAGGAGTTTGATAGTAACACTGCAGGTAATAACATACAGTGTCTAACATCTCATCTCTCTGATTTAGTCAACTTCAACAGGGAGCCTCTCTACCTGTTGAGGCAATCTTAAGACATCAACTTTTTGTTGAGGCACAGAGTTTAGTTTCAGGTTTAACAGGGTATTCGTTTCATGCGAAACTTTCTCCTTTTAAACATTTCAGTTTCATTTGTTTCAGTTAATATTGTCATAAATAACAATTCATACATTTTCCATAACCGTTAAATTCGGCTATATACATTATGTACATGTCACAGAAAAAATGGATGAAAAATCCTAAGTCATAATTATCCAATATGGCACATTTTATAACAACTTTAGACTTTAGTCTAGTTTGGCATAAATGAATGTCAAGTTTGGTATAAAAATAGTTCATATTTACAATAACAGAAATCCAGGTCTTTATCAAGTAAGATTATTTTTTGTTCAATTAATACATAAAAAGGCATTAAAGTAGGGAAGGGGGAAGATATAAATTATATTAACTGTTTTTTTTATGATCGAATGCTAATAGTTACTGTTGCAGTGTCAGATCCAAAGTCGTTGTACAGTTTGAGTGTGTATGCTCCAGCATCCTCTTTTTTCACACTGGTGATGATGAGTGTAGTGAGGTCCTCTGAGGTCTCGATGTGGAACCTACCGCCATGCTCCTCACCGGGCAGCGTTCTTCCACCGCGAGACCATTCGATGTTAGGGGTGGGCTCTCCGGAGAAAGCACAGGCCACGGTGAGAACCTTTCCAAGTTCAATGGTGATGTCCTCTGGGAGAGCTTCGATTCTTGGTACCCCTGTCGCACCTGTTAGAACACAAATAAAAAAATGCTTAGCAACTGCACTACTACAAATATGGGTAACATTTTACTTAAAGCCTGAAGGTTTAATGCATTATGATGTAGCTATAATGCATTGTAAGACTTGTATGTCATAAGCATATATGAGATACTTACCTAGCATACCCTGTGCAATAGATCTCATGGAGGACCCCTCTAGGTGGGAGTGACTCATCATTTCAGCCATACTGCTGGAGCTCATGGCATGGGAAGATGTCATGGAAGACATGCTAGATAGAGACATGGTTTCCATCTGCATTTCAGCAGCCATGGCAGCCATGCTAGACATACTGGCCATACTGGAACTGCTGAAAGAGGTCTCCTGATGCATAGAAGATGAAGAAGCCATGTGGACTGATTGGGAAGAGAAGCTTTCCTTCATGCTGCTAAGAGCAGCACTCTCCCCCATCATCATCATCTGAGCTCCTCCATGGATTTCTTTCTTAACAACCTGTTCTGAACTTGTATGGGAGGCTAAAGCCATAGATGCTTCTTTTTGACTCATTGATACCTGTTCGGTTTTCACTTAAATAGAAGAAAAGAGACAAAGAACCATTAGAAATGTGAATATACAGACTTGTACAGAATTCGTACAGAATTTAGTTTTATCAAGAGGTTTGCTTTTTACAGCAAAACGTACCTTTCATGGCCATCTGCTGCTGCACATAAGCTGTGACTTTAGTGTAGATGGATTGGAACACTTGGCCAACAAATGAGAATGAAGATTTAGTAGAGACTCCTCCTTCTGCAATGAGCTCACAAGAGTATTCTCCCTGGTCGTTCTCAGAGAGGTCATGGATAATGAGAGAACAATGTCCATCCACAGACATATGGAACTCATAGTGGCTGCTCTGTGTCAGTTTCGTTCCATTCCTGTACCACACAACTTCTCTCACGCTGCTTTCAGATACACAGGACATTCTCACTGTGTCTTCTGAGGCTTTGGCTGTGAGTTGGTGGATAATATTTGGAGCTTTAGGAGTTGGGGATTTCACTGTTAGTGGAGATTTTACTCTCTTAGGTGAGGTGACTTGGGGAGGTGACTTCACTCCTTTTGGTTCAGGGGACTTGACTTGGGGAGGTGACTTCACTCCTTTTGGTTCAGGAGATTTGACTTGGGGAGGTGACTTCACTCCTTTTGGTTCAGGAGATTTTACTTGAGGAGGTGATTTCACAACCTTTGGTTCGGGAGACTTGACTTGGGGAGGTGGTTTCACTACCTTTGGCGAAGCGATTGGTTCAGGAGACTTGGCTGGGGGAGGGGATTTCACCCTTGGAGGCGAGACAACTGGTTCAGGAGACTTGACTCTGGGAGGTGATTTCACTCCCTTAGGCAACATGATTGGCTCAGGAGACTTGACTGGAGGAGGGGACTTCACCCTTGGAGGGGAGGAGATTGGTTCAGGAGACTTGACAGGAGGAGGGGACTTCACTCTTGGAGGCGAGGTGATTGGCTCAGGAGACTTGACTGGGGGAGGGGACTTCACCCTTGGAGGCGAGGTGATTGGTTCAGGTGACTTGACAGGAGGAGGGGACTTCACCTTTGGAGGCGAGGTGATTGGTTCAGGAGACTTGACTGGCGGAGGGGACTTCACCCTAGGAGGTGAGGTGATTGGTTCAGGAGACTTGATTAATGGGGTTGGGGTTTGGGGAACACTGGTAGGTGAAGCTACTCGTTCAGGAGACTTGAATCCAGGCTCTGGTGACTTTATTGAGACAAAAACCTCCTCTTCGACAATTGCTCGGAAAATGGTCAGGCTAAACCGAGTCTCTTGTCTGCCCTCAGCATTCTCAACCAGCAGTGTGTAGCTGCCTTCATCAGACGATTGTACAGAGGAAATTTCAAATGTAGACTTGTACTGCGTGGTCGATACCATAAGACGATGAGAGGATACAATTACTTGTCCCTCATGCAACCATGTAACACTTGGTGCTGGTTCGCCATCAATGTCGCAAGTGAATCGAGCAGTCTCTCCTTCATTGACTGTTGCAGACTGTGGTTTAGTCAGTATTCTGGCTGCCAGAGTTGACTTAACTTTATGAACAGTCACTTGCTCAACTTCTGACGCCTCCATAGCCCTCATTTTTGTTTCAGTTGAAGAATATGTTTCAGATCTTTCAGACGATGCATGTCTTTCACCCGACACGTATCTTTCAGTCAATCGAAACTTATCAGATGATGCTGATGATAAGGATGCTGCAGATGATAAGTATTCAGTTGATGCATACTTCGCGGATGCAGCATATTTTTCAGATGCAGATATAAATCGTTCAGATGAATCATATCTGTCATATGTTTCACGTGATTCAGTTAATTTTGATTTACTTTCTTTCACCTCCATATGTGTTGCTGAGGAGGAAGCTGCCTTGAAGGATGATATGTGGTAATGGTCTGTCTTTGTGATATCAGGAACAAATGGTTGTGGAGCATCCTCATCTTTACGACGTGATGTATATGTGGAGAATTCACCTCCAGAAACATCAAGGATACCATAGTCGGACGCTTCTCCCTTTGAGTTTGAACAAACAGCACGATACGTGCCACTGTCCTCTGCCTGACAATCACGGATCTGTATAGACAGCACTCCACTCATGTTTGTGAAGCGTAACTTCTCACTTTCTTGAATCAGTTGTCCGTTATGAAACCACTGGATCTCAGCCACAGGCTTCGCTTGGACATTCAGAGTGAACTTCGTATTCTGACCACATGGGACACGATGGGAACGCATTCTCACAGTCACACGTGGGGCGTGGTCGAGGCTGAAGGGTGTTTGGGTCACCGTCTGGTACTTGCGCTCAGATTTCAGTGCTGCCTTTCTTGACTCGTATCTGGACATGATGTCAAATCTGGCTGACCTCTCAAATCTTGAGGATGAGCGGGAGGATCTCTCAGCTGAAGCTGGGGGGCTGGGGGAGCGTGGACGCGTCCTCTCAGGGGTGGGGGATCTCCTTTCGATGATCTCCTCTGGCTCCAGAGGACGTGGGCGAGGAGTTCTTATAAGCTCAGAAACAGGGCGCATCAGCTCAATGTATGTAGGAGACAGTGATCTTCTCCTCCTCAAGAATTGTGAAACTTTTGTTCTCTTGATCTTGTGCTCGGTTACTTGTGATACTTCTCTTCTTGCAAAATGTTTATTTTCTTCATGACGCAGAGTAGACAACTCGAACCGGATAGGGCTGCTTTGTGGGGAGGCAGAGAAGCCAAGTTCAAGCTCCTCCTCAAGTTGGAGCCTTTCTTGTTCAGTTTTCTTCATTGACAGGTAATCATCAATGGGCTGCAGAAGCTCTTCATCACTCATATCACCTAGGGAGCGTCTTCTTGACCTGAAGGATACCTCGGATCCAAGAGAAGGTGACCGTCTTGCTGGTCTTACTGTTTCCAAGTCATCTTGCGTGAGCTTCGGGATACGCCATCTTGGCCTGTACTGGTCAGTAATTCTAGGAAGGGGCATGACATAGAATTGCTCCCACCTGGAGAGACGAATTCGTTTCTGTCTCTTCTGTACGATCTTCTCCATCCGCTCAGGCATTTCATACTGATCTCGGAGTTTCTTGTACCACTTCATGTCAGACAAAGGTACAAAGTGTTTAATCAACAGGTCTTCATCCAGAGCACTTGCATCATGGATACGTGACTCAGGAATTTCATATGGCATGCGAAGTTTCCTTTCCTCGATATGTACAAATGGTTTTTCTTCTGTGATATCAAATTCGCCCTCACAGTGTTTGGTACTCACTGCCGGCTTGTATATGTCTGCAGCATGTTTCAAAGCCTCTTGAGCCGCTGGGTTGAGTCCAGTAACTTCAGTGGTGGAAAGGCGTTGTGCCATTTTCAGTGTCTTGTCAATTTGTTGTTGAACATATTTCTGTTGTTCCGCCTCACTCTTATATTCTCTCCTCTTGTATGTAATGCGGTCCACCTTCAGTGTAGCCTGGCAACTCACTGATCCAACACAGTTTGTTGCAGTAACTTTGTAAAGACCTGAATCCTCAACAAGAGTTTCTCTGACATGCAGAACGTGATAGTCTACATCCTCTTGAACAACTGTGATTTGTTGGTTGAATTCCAGTGGCCTGCCATCCTTCTCCCACTTCAAGATTGGTGCAGGTGTTCCCGAGACTCTCAAGTCAAAGCGGACACTATGGCCCTCTACACACTCCACGTTAGCCAACAGCCGTTTGAACATTGGCCTCATGGTGTCTTCACTAACAGGGTGAGGTGTCACTGTAAGACGTGCTGTGCAACTGTCTTCACCAAACTTGTTGTGGGCCATAACAGTATATTCAGCATCGTCATCAAGGTCAAGATTGTGGATCATCAATTGATAAAGACCCTTGTCACTAATGAAAGTGTACTTTTTATCATCTCGTTTGATTTTCTGACCAGCCTTCAGCCATGTTACTGTTGGCTCTGGGTGCACTGTTATGGTTACACCGAAACGAACATCTTCACCGATGTAAGCAGCGCGGTTGTACAGAGGCAGAGTGAAGTCTGGTGGTCTCTGCATAAGTCTTTGCTTATCAAGCTTTCTCTTCTTTGTGAGTGAGCGTCCAATGAAGTGTTCACGGTAGCATCTCACTGTTTCAACAAAGAGTTCTCCATAGGCATTATCTTCACCGTCCTGACTGATGACTTTGCATCTGTAGACACCATCGTCAGATGTTTCAATTTCCTTGACGTAGATGCTAGCAATTCCATTGATGTAGCTGATTTCATATTTGTGACTGGCTGTTAACTGGCGGGTCCCAAAGTACCACATTGCTTTTGTGGTTTCATCATAATGTTCAATGTTGCAAACAAATCTGACATGTCCACCCTCCTCTGAAGATCCATGCATGACTGGACCGGCTCTCAGACCTTCTGTAGGGTGCGCAATCTTGACTTTGCCAACTGCATAACCTCTGTAACTTCTGAAGCCACCACCGAAAGCAACACGAGCTGATGAGACAATTGTCTCTCTCTCTTTCTTCACCAACGTCTGGTAGTATCTTCTGTGTCTCAATGTCTTGATAGTTTTTTTGCTGAGGTGCTCCAGCTTCAATCTAAGCCAAGGATGTTCCAGAGCTTCATGAGCAGTCATACGTTTCTTCAGGTCTTTACAAAGAAGTCTGTCACAGAAGTCCATGCCTTCGAGGCTGGTCTCTTTGAAAGCCTCACTGTCGAAGGTGTACTCTGCATTTGAGATATTCTCAATCATTTTTGTGGTTGATTCTGCTGCAAAAGGGTTAAGTCCACTGAGGAGCACATACGTTAGTACACCAACTGACCACATGTCAGTTGCAGTGGTGACAAGTCCATGACGGTGGACTTCAGGTGCACAATACTCTGGTGCAGTGAAATTGATTCTGATATTTTCTCCAGGAGTCAGTAATCTAGCCTGGCCCATTTCAATAATTTTGATATTTGTGCTCTTTCTTGTGGTGTAGACAATGTTGTCAGGTTTGATTTCAAAATGAGCATAGTTGAGTTTGTGCAAGAACTTCAGAGCTGAGCACACCTGTCTCAGGTACCTAACAATCTCCAGTTCTGAGAGCTCAAAGTTGCCTGTGCCAAGTCGTTCAAAGATGTCCACGCCTGAGATGAATTCATAAATCAAGACCATTTCTTCCAAACTGTCAAAAGACTCATGTAGGTACATGAAGTTCTTGTGTTTAGATAGATTGAGTGTCTCAATTTCCCTAGCAACTAGCTCCTGATCAGTACCTTTGATCTTGATAAACTTGGCCATGAATGTCTTCTTGGACTTGTTTTCAACACAGCGATGAACAACGCCAAATGTTCCGGCACGTGCCAGCTCTTCAGAAATTGTGTACTGGGCAGCCACCATCTTGATCTTTGATGAATGTGGTGCCTCCTCTTTGGTGATTTCTCTAGCTTCATCAACTTCTTCATCATAGTTTCTGATAACGGATTTATCTTCTATTGTTGTAACAGGCTCAGTTGTTTCAGAATGATCGCTCAGACCAAACTGGTTCTCCGCAATGACACGGAACTGGTATTTCGTCTTGCCAAACAGAGCGATCATTGTGTATTTAGGCTCGTTGGTTTGGCCTGCGCGGATCCACCTGTCACCTGATGTGGGGCACTTCTGAATAATGTAGTTAATGATAGGGCTTCCGCCATCTTTTTCTGGAGGACTCCAGGTTAGAGTGATGGAATCTCTAGTGATTTCACTGACTTTAATGCCCTTAGGAGGATCTGGTACATCTGCCACGGCAACTTCAATGGTCTGTTTGTCAACTCCGAATCTGTTCTTGGCAGTGATTACATAGTAACCTGTATCCTTCTTCTGAACTCCTTTGGGGAAGACGAGCGAAGTAAATGATCTTGTGACAATCACTTGAGTGTGAGCAGATGATCCCATGATCTCTGGTCCCTTTTGCCATTGGATTTGAGGGTCGGGCTTGCCACTGATTGGAATCTTAATGGTAACCACTTCACCCTTTACAGCATGAACTGCTCCCATGCCTTGCAGTTCTTGAGGTAGGTGGATCTTGGCAGGAACTGGAGGAGAAAAGAAAGAATATAAATGAATTGAGTATATCAATACTTATATATATATATATATATATATATATACAATTCTAAATGACCTACATTTTTTATCAAATGTAAGGGAATTCAAACTTGTTTTATTATCAAAAGATGTGTGTAACACAAAATGTCCTCTTAAAACACTTTTCAACAGCCTATCAAAAATGTTTACCTTCAACAGTCAGATTCACTGTTGTAGAGATGGATCCTCCTTGGTTTGTTGCCCTGACTTGATAGACACCTGCGTCGCTGTCCTCGGCATTAGCAATAACAAGTTGGTAATAACCTCCCTTGAATTCTTGCAATTTGAGTTTGGTACCATCTGCAACAATTTCTTTGCCATTCTTATACCATTTCACGGCGGGGATGGGATGTCCAACAATTTTGGTGACAAATGTAGCATTGGATCTAAACTTCACAATCATCTCTGGTCTCATTTCTTCTCTGAAGACAGGAGGTTTCATTGTGAGACCTGATTTGGGAATGATGGCCTCTGACACCTCACTCCAATCACTCTCACCACCCATGTTTTCACATTTCACACGGAACTCGTACTCAAAGCCCTCAAGAAGGCCTTTTACAGCGAAATGTGTCTCATGGATTTTATTGGATGTACAAGTGATCCATTTGTTCTGTTTCTTCTCTCGTTTTTCAAGGAAATAGTTCTTTATCTTTGCACCTCCATCGTCTTTTGGTGGTTTCCAGAACACAAGACAAGAATCGTTGGTCACTTCTGTGACAACAGGCTGCATGGGAATTCCAGGTTTTTCTGAGGAACAGACAATGAGAGCGATGTCATAGAAGTGCATTATTCTCTTAACCGTTACAGTAAACATGATCTATGTGATATATTTATCATTGTCAACAAGCATACTTACCGAATGGACTTTTGATAATGAGAACACCAGGAACTTCAAGTGCCTCACTGACTCCATATTGGTTCTGAGCAGAAACACGGAAGTAGTATCCAGCACTTTCAATCAGATTTGGAATCCTGCAAGTGTTTCCTGAGACTGATGATGACACCAGATGCCACTGCTCGCCTTCCTTTGCTTCTCGTTTCTCCACAATGTAGTTGGTGATCATTGATCCACCGTCATCCTTCGGTGGTTTCCAGCTGATGATCACTGCGCTCTTCAACACAGCATCAACAACAATAGGTCCCTCAGGTTTGGTAGGTTTATCTGAAAAGAAATTGTAAAAATCAACATTTAGATAACCAATTTTTTGCATGACCAACAGAGAATTTGTTATGTTTATAAAATAAGTAGTTATATTATTTCAATAATAGTAAAAAAAATATTGTTACCTTGAATTTCAACCTTGAGTGTGGTTTCAACAGTTCCAAATTTGTTGGTCAATTGCACCTTGTATCTTCCAGCATTTGTTTTGCGCTGTACATTCCTTACAACCAGATGAGTGTAACTCTCAGTGTTTTCAATGATCACGTTTTCAGACGCGTTGAGCGGCTTCTTTGCATAGAACCACATGATTTGTGGAATTGGACGGCCAATGTAGACAACATGGAGACGAAGACTTGTTCCACACCCTGCAGTGTATTTCTCCTTCAATGGGAATCCAGGGTGGAAAGCAGGTGCGGCCTGCAAGCGCAGCTTGCCGCTGGACTCTGTTTCACCGGCTTCATTGGTGGCCCTGCAAGTGTATACGCCCTCATCTTCCTGTTCATCTGTGGCCACTGTCAGTGAATGGTTGCGACCATCAGAACTCATCTTGTACTTGCGGCTCTGGATCAGCTCCTTGCCATATCTGTACCATCTGATGTCAGGAAGGGGACGTCCAATAATCTGGCATGTCAGAGTTCCTGATTCACCAAGTTTTGTGATGACATCTGCCATGTCTTCCTTGAGACTAGGAGCCTCTCCCACTGTTGAAACATAAACAGAGCATGAACAGTATTTCTAATGAATGGCAATGATAATTTGTAATCAATGATTTTTGTAATCTAAGGCGCTTAGAGTATTTTATGAAAATATTATGCCAACGTACAGCTCAGTTTAGTCTTGATGCCCATGGCGGTCCTGCGAGGTCTACTCATTCCTGTTTCATTTTCTGCAAGGATTCTGAACTCATACTCTGTAGCCTCCATCAGACCACCCATGGTGAACTGTCTGTCCTTGGAACGCTCCTTGTTGCATTTCTTCCAGGCACTTTCACCTGACTGTCTGAACTCAATCCAGTAACCCAGGATCTCTTTGCCACCATCGCATTCTGGGCGCAGCCAGTGAATAGTGATGCAGTCTTTGGCAACGGAGATGATATCAATCTCACCTGGTTGACTGGGTTTGTCTATTCAAAGAGAGAGAAGTAACCATGCAATTACAAAAATTCATCTTATTCAAGTATTGTATTATTTATAATATTTATATGTATTATTAAAGGTGCAATATGCAGAAATCGCCATTTCCTGTTTGCTAAAATTCTAATAGTTCGCCTAATTTCAGTTTTTGACAAAACAAGACGTCATTGTGTAGAAAATCATTGTACCATCTAAACCGCTGTGAAATATCTGTTCCATAACCAAAAATATTGTCATTTCAGCTGTTTGAAACTGAGCGTAAAAGACGCAAAAACAAAACTTAAGAACAGGAAGCATATAATTAGCACACATAGAACACTTCTTACACTTTCTTTCAATGAGATTGACAGATCTATAACTATAATTTCTATGTTCATTTTGTCGGGTCACCCAAAAGGTTACATATTGCAGCTTTAAATGTATAATCGAAAGGCCTATTAAATACATACCGAATGGATCTTTGCATATAACATTTTCAGATACTGGTCCAGGTTCACTCTGACCGATGTCGTTTTGTGCCACGACACGGAACAGATATTCAGCATCAGGGATGAGTCCAGTGAGAGTGTACATTGTAGTGGTGATGTGTGTCTTGTTGTGACGCACCCACTTCTCTGTGGACACCTCTCTCCTCTCAACGTAGTATCCTGTAATGCGGGCGCCACCATCATCCTTTGGTCTGCCCCAAGATAGAGCAACAGTGCTCTTTGTGACATCCATAACTTCTGGTGGGTTGATTGGAGGTTCTGGTGGAGCTGTTGTATAGAAATTAGAATTGCATAATTGTAAATAGAAGAACTGAGGAGTGATAACACAAGAAAACACATTTTATGGTTGCAGGACAAGAATTATGAACATTCAAAAATACTTACACAGCGGTGTCTTTGGAGTGACACATTCATCTGATTTGAGAGATCTGCTCACACCAAACTGGTTTTCAGCAGTGATCTTGAAATGGTATTCAACATTCTCCTTCAGCCCCTTGACCACCAGAGCTGTGTCCACCACTCTTGAGTCCACAGTGTACCATGCTACCTTTGATACCTCACGCCTTTCAACGATGTAACCCAGGATATCAGAGCCACCGTCTTCAGAGGGAGGTCTCCAGCTGACTCTTACAGAGCGAGCCTGGATATCATCAAACTCAAGAGGACCTTCCGGTGCGTCTGGACGTCCAATCACTTTAACATTGATGTAGACAGCCTTCCTGCCACATTTGTTCTCCAGGACCAGGTCATATGTGCCAGTATCATCTCTGTGGGCTTCTTTGATCACAAGTTCAGTGATATCATCA